>NC_091936.1:3272500-3545000 GCF_041260155.1 Ptychodera flava
GGAACACGGTAATATGCACATGAACTAGTCATCGGACAAGTTTGGATTTGAATGGCTTATCTGTTTGAGCAGCTTATTCTGTGTTCAATAAAATATTTATGATTTACAAAAATAAAGGCCAACGAGCTAACTCCTCACTCAAAATACTGTAACAGTTTAAGGTTGAACGCGCCTCGGGGACACAAATTTAGACTCTCAAACTCTCAAATTCTTTTCTGATATACCACTTGTGGGGGTTCATTTTAAAGTTGCTGGCGTACGAAAACTTTTTTTTTTATATTTTTTCTCCATAGAGTTAACACAGTTTAAGGTTGAACGCGCCTCGGGGACACAAATTTAGACTCTCAAACTCTCAAATTCTTTTCTGATATACCACTTGTGGGGGTTCATTTTAAAGTTGCTGGCGTACGAAAACTTTTTTTTCATATTTTTTCTCCATAGAGTTAACACAGCGATGGCGACCATTTTGAATTTTAAATATCGGTATATCTTGGATTATTTGTTTCCCTAATACCAAAATTTGCACGGTGACCCCCGATTTTTATTCTTGATTTTGAAAGAGAATGGTTGAAAGATTCTTTAAGGAAAGTTTGAGCAAAAGTTTAAGTCTTTCACTTTCGAGGCGCGAACTACCTTAACATTACCTATTGTGGTATATTGGTATGGCCCAGTTGTACTCTTCAGCTTGGAAGCCATAAGTCATTATGCAAGATGTTATAACACACAAAAAATACAAAGATATTACTTCAGCACGGGTAAACGAACTGGAGAAACGTATGTGAGAGTTTTCACAGTTCAGCGTTGACAAAAATAACGCATATCATTTTACAGAGCGTGGGAGATTGAAAGAGCGAATCCCTTAAATACGAAAGCATTCCCATATTGACAGATATTGTTGTTTTGCTCTTGATATTTATGAAGTATAAATGTTTATACTGAATTTATGCTCCAGGGATTATTTTACCTACCACTTTACTGGGATTAGGAACATTTTCGTAGAGAACCATTTTTCTTTCAGGCTAAGCAGAGAGCTTTTTTTGAATTGATAAACCTTGTGAAACGACCTTGAGTGGCAATGATCATGTTTATTTTTGCCTGTTCTACGCTTCTCCTCCACTCAATGACAGCATTGTAAACATGGACTTGTTACCTTGAGATATTTCACTGCACAAATACGTTAATTATATACGCTGTTTTCAAATATTTTGGTATGTTTAAAGAACACAGATCGCACTTTTGTTGCTGTAGAAATATTATTCCGTTGCCTCCTAGAAAAGAATATGATTTATTATTTAGGAATTTTCACGAGCCCCTGCAATACATATTAATTCAGATAAAGAAATACATGTACGTATTTCATAAGAATTGTACTTTAGATGTAATTAAGATGTATTTTAGACGTACTTTAGATAAAATTTAGATGATGTACTTTAGATGTAATTTAGATGTATTTTAGACGTACTTTAGATAAAATTTAGATGATGTACTTTAGATGTAATTTAGATGTAATTTAGATGTACTTTAGATAAAATTTAGATGATGTACTTTAGATGTAATTTAGATGTATTTTAGACGTACTTTAGATAAAATTTAGATGATGTACTTTAGATGTAATTTAGATGTATTTTAGACGTACTTTAGATAAAATTTAGATGATGTACTTTAGATGTAATTTAGATGTAATTTAGACGTAATTTAGATAAAATTTAGATGATGTACTTTAGATGTAATTTAAATGTAATTTAGACGTACTTTAGATGTACATGCAGACCCCGCCCTTACTGATACTTAGACATCTTCATTGCTTTAGGTCGACCGGCAGTTGCTTCTCAAACGTTCAGAAATTTTTAGAAAACGTTTTTACAGGAGCACCGAAATTGCACCGATGACCTCTTGGCATCTGATGATATGGATTTTTATTCTACTAATAAGTAAAATTAACGTTTTACAGGCCAACTTTCTGCCGTTTGTATGCTTAGTTACTCGCTTTAAAAACAGCAAAAACAATAACAGACTGTTTTGTCGAAGTATAAAAAATGATGCTCACTCATTTCCGTCTAAAACGTTAAAATGAAAACCTTAATCTAATCTTAATCGAGTCTATCAAAAGAGCTTTTGAGCGAAAATGCAACCTATAGGCACTACCAGTACCGAGGGCTGGTTTCATTTAATTACAAGAGTGTCAACATTTCTACAAGGTTGAAAGAAGGTTGAGAATTTTTTTTGCGAATCTACATGTTTAAGTTTTCACATAGTTGAATATTGAGGATCGTGTTTTGATAATAAAGAGTATAGAACAGTTCTGCAGTTTTCCGTCTTGGCAATAACCTTGGATATATTTTTAAAACTTTGTCAGATTATTCAGCAAACCATTAGTAGTTGTCTAAATATTAAATAATTTTGAAATCTTCGAAAACAATACACACCCACCAAAGCGCCATAAGTCTATAACGTGGGTTTGACGACAAAACGTTGGATTCATATCCTTCACTTCTTATAACGATGCTTACACGCTTGTAAATGGCTATCGTACAGTGTGGATAATGTCGTATATGAGAAGGATATAATTGTTACACTTTCTCTTTCTCACGACGAACACAAATTTGTTGATTAGATTAGAAATTTACATTAGAAATTGATGACGAAACTTAATATTGCATTTACTCAACTTTAAATTTGACCCATCAAAGTTTGCTTCGACAGAAAATGTTATGACAATGATAACACGATTGGAACTAATTTGGGATAATTGGATCTTCATATTTTTCAAATTTATCAAAATTGTTAAGTGCTCTATAGCTGAATGTTGCAAGTTTACACATTACTCACAAAAACACATTTTAACTTAAAAAGAAAAGCAGATTAGCTTACATTTATAGATTAAATCGACACTACTCCACCATCCAATTATCCCAATTAATTCCAATCGTGTTAAATGTTGACTACTACATTTAAGCAATCAGTATGACTCCAAAAACATCAGTACATCAAAGACATACATGACTTTAAATGTGTCCCTTATTTTTGTGTACTAGGTATACTTTTGGAAAACATTAGCCCTTTTCTTTGATAATTACGTCTCGTGCCCTAATCTTATATTTTTATATCCAATTCAAGTATTAAAAGCAGCAATTAATATTACTTCAAAAGTGTGCATGTCTTCAACGGTATCCTTTTAAATGGTAGGTATATTTTTGAAAAATACTATTCCCCTTCGTGAAATTCTGTTCCGAGCCCTAATCTTGTATTTTACATCTAACTTGAACAAATTAAATAGCAGCAACTGGTATTACTTCAAAATGTGCATGTCTTCCAACAGCACAACAGAATTTTTCTATGGGGTAGGTGATTTTTGGAAAAAAAATGTCCTGCCTGTTGTTAATTTTGTTCCATGTCCTAGTCCTGTATTTCTATATCCAATGTTTACAGCCCTGATATTTTACTTTTATGTTCAACTTAAGATATAAAATAACAGCAACAAGAATCACTGTACATGTCTCCAACAGCATTTCTTCATGGGGTAGTATATCGACAAAAATAACCCCCCCCCCCCCCCCGTTTCCCAAGCCCTAATCTTTTCAATATCCTGCTTGAAGCATTATATAGCAGCAACTAGTATGGCTTTAAAATGTCCATATAACTTTAGGAGTGTTCCATTGTAGGGTATAGGTACTGTCAGACTTGACTCTATCTTACTGCACTTACAGCACGGAGACAAGTCAGGGATATGTTTGAGGTCCTAACACAACAGATGGGAATCGCCCTCAGAATTCAGGAATATAAACAAAAAATTGAAAAATATAGAACTTTCAGTAATATCTGCTTGACTTCTTTTAAATGTGGAAGGAAGTAAGCGATCATGTAATTTTCATGTATTATCAGTCAACTGTTTGGTGTGTTCGTTGTTATTGGATTTAAATCATCAAAAATGCACTTCTCACCAAATTTTCTTCTGACGGTCAAAATTGGTTTCCATCCATTCGGTGAAAGGTGCTTCAAAAGGAGACTGTCACTGATACACGATCAACGACTAGTCATATTTGACTACCATGGTATCAACATTCCACATGGGCTGATAGCGCCTCGAGAAATAACTAATTATGCTTCCATGATAATGCTTAAAATAATGCTAAAATGTACATATGTATTTGATATATTTAAATACATGCATACTTAGAATTATGTTCACACAAATGTGATCTTACTTATACTATTTTCTCAAATAAAAACTCTTGGAAGACAACTTGACGTTTAGCTATTGAGATTTTAACAAAAATACAAACTACTTGCTCCCGGATTTGTGGTTCCACTGATAAAATGCGTCATTTGTCGTATCTTTGATAAATGCGAGATGCCATGTGTGCTATCGGGGCTGTACTGAGAAATGTTGAAACATTATGTCATGAATCGTATTGAAATTGTCATTATACATATCAATGATATGAACATTATATCATTGCATTTGTATGAAGTGACTTAGCTATACTTTATTTGGCGATGGAAAGACATTTCTTGATGTGACGAAAGTTTCCATCGTTTTCCTAAACCACTTATCCAAGTTTTCAGAAACTACTTCTTAAATGAATTTTCATCGAATTCATCGCGTTGATTCAATTTCACTTACGTCTATGAAACAATATGTGATTTTTTAGCGAAGGTCATGAACCGTGACAAGGAAAAAAGGTCATGGTGAAGGCAGGAATAACTTTGCCACATGACTAGAAACAGAGAATCCTAAAACGTCGATGTTAACATCATTGTCCAAAAATTTTATTGAAGTGTAATGGCTACTGCAGCATCTGTTCAGATGATTTCCATGGAAATTTAGGATCAAAATGGTTTAAGTGAAAGGAAACTACTGAGACAAACAGTTATGTTTAATTTTCATTGCCACATTTGTGTTTGTATTTCACAAACTCAGATGGCAGGGTGGAGAACATCTGCACTTTTGCATTGCCATTAAAATATCACACACACAAATTTTTATTTATATGCAGAGCTTGAAAGGCATTATGAAATTATATAGCCTTATTGAGTCGTCTACGAAACACCAATTCAAAGGAAAATAATTCATTCCAGGGTTTGTCTTTTGAAAACACGCTATCAATGAGACCACGATGAAATAATATACGGTAGCCCTATTGAGTCGTCTACGAAACACCAATTCAAAGGAAAATAATTCATTCCAGGGCTTGTCTTTTGAAAACACGCTATCAATGAGACCACGATGCTAAACAACAAGTGACACATGTCATGTCATTTATTTACGTAACATGTATTAAGTAAATAAGTAGTCAGCTACAGATTAAAAAAAGATAATGTGATCAAAATAATCACACTATTGACATAACAGAACGATATTTTAATCACTGTATTAAACATTATGGAGTGCCCGTGAACGGGGTTGTCTTGGCTGCCTTTTATTGAACGTCTGACATAAATTGAAGACGAGAAGAGGCACTGCTTGGCCATCTATAACGATCTTCATCGTTTATATTTCCAAATTTTCAAAGCTCTTCGAAATAATTTTAGGCGGAAATTCACACAAGGCAAACATCTAGAGAACATTTTCCATTTTTCTGATAAATTCTGTAGTAAGAAATTCTAAAGAAAGAGTCATATTGCTGGTCAGGAATCAAAGTTTGGGGAGTGAAGTTTAGTAACATAAGTGTAACATAAGTAACATAAGTGTTTCTGTGAATGGTGTGTGAACAGTTAGGAGTCTTTCACTTTTACTAATGACAAATCAAACAGTTGGTACGCTCTAATTTGATATTTGTCGATATTTGCATAAATTTGCATAAACAAGACCTAAGTCTAACTTAGTGAGTAATTCAATATTTATCGCTTAAAGTGCAACCCTCCTCAAGTCTGCTAATTGCTCTGTTATATCTGTAACGCCATTATAATGTCATTAAAGGTAATATATATTTGATTTGGTTTTTATGTCATTTATTGTTTTTTTACCCGGCCTAACAAAAATGTGGAGATAAACCACAGCGACCGACATTATTCTATATTTTTTAATCTTACTCTAGATTCATTTCAATTAGATAATAAATATAAGTCTTTATAAATCTAAGATATAGGGTGAAATTTAAAGCTCTTCGCATCGGCATGCATGTTATAATGGCAGTTTTTAATTTTTACCTGTAAGCTGATATATATAAAAAAACGTATGAACTTTGCCCTTTGATGTTATTAAATGATGACGTGGAGCTGAATGCAAATGTATGTATGGATTAAACAGTCAGATTGAGCGCGCCAACGTGAGGGAGATTTAGTGCTGTTTCTTTTCGTTGGACAGGATTCATGGATTTCTCCGACGGATTGTACTGAGTGTATCACCTGGTGAGCAAGTACACCTTATACCATTTCACAATTTTGACGATTGTGAGTTGCTCAGTATAAGTCAAAATGTACTATATATTGTCTTCCTTCAAATAGAAGTGCGTCATTGTCGCTCTCCACTACACAGACTTGTGTTCATTGAGCACTGAAGGTTCACCTCCGTAGCCTATCTTCATTGGCTTTCAAAAGTTCAATAATCTGACGAAATAATTCACTTTCTTATGACGTCATCTCTTCAAATTCTATAATTTTCCTCTGTACATTTTGCTTCTTCTAGGGTCTTTCTGTGACGCCACAATCCTTCTGTTTCACTTTATGAAATATTCAGTCTTAAGACTTGTTACAGATCTCTTACAAGACTTGGGACAGAATTTTCATCCTCGGTTACAAATAGTTGACTCTATCGTATTAAGCCAGCGTGACGTTTTCTGAAGATAGAAACTTTACCCAATGTATCACGTATACCGTGAAATACAAAAAAATTCAATTTTTCCAATTTTCTGAAACCCCAACTGTATTTTATGAACCCATTCATACTGAGATAATTTGTTTACAGGCAAAGGCGTGGATATTATGGTATGATATGTGCTGCTAGGAATTCACATGCGGGATTTCATCGCAGGTTACAATGGATACATTTATAATAAGACGAAAAGAGAAAGGCAACGCTTTTTTGTTTAAAAATGAAAGAATGATGAACGGAAACTTGGAACGCCATCCTCGCAATGCTGTTGACGTCACTATAAACAGAAAGTATGACGATATATTTGGTTTGACGATATGACACTAGACGGTTCCAGTAAATACATTGGACAGTTTGAGCTGAGAAAGACGAAACCACGTGAAGTCAAACTACTTGAGTTGGTGGAACTCGGAGATGTGAAAGCTGTCTCGGATTATATCAAGGTAAACACAACAGAATTGATCCCGATTGTGAATGGTGGTGCAATGCAAATAACGAAAATCCAGACGAACGACTTCAACGCACGAGAACATGGTATACATGTAATTTCCGTCGGATACGCCGTTAAGGACGCCTTATAATCCAAAACTTACACATTGTTGTTTCCAGGGGACATCTAGACAGTCTAGATATAAAACATAAACCATACCCGGCGACGGTATACCACGAGATTTTGACCAATTCACTCCATATATGCACTCGCTATCTTTCGTGCATACATGAGGTAAACCAGTCAAAACCCAGTGGTATACCATCGCTTAGATTATTGCTATTATATAATAACACTATATTGAAATACTGTTATGAAACCTCAAAAAATAGTTTTTCTTCAGCTAAGAGCTCGCGAATCACATTACAACCAATCAGATCGCTGTACTTGCGCCATCAATATACTGCTATGATATAATAACACGCACATACAAATAAATGTCTTGAGGATGAGATCACACGTTCAACAAAAAAGTAAACTTCATCAGTTAAATGTATTTTTATTACAGTTGCTCCATCAACAGTCCTTTTTAGCTAAGCTGCCGTAAAGTCTAATGAAAGGCATCCGTGTAAATTGGTCATAGCAACTCTCTCTCTCTCTCTCTCTCTCTCTCTCTCTCTCTCTCTCTCTCTCTCTCTCTCTCTCTCTCTCTCTCTCTGTACATTTGTTTGTCTGTATGCCTATTCCGTGTTCTACCACCACGGGGGACTCCATAATCTGGCTCTTGTTTATGTTTTTATTTGCTGGTAAAATAGAATTACGGGAGCAGTACACTAATGTTTGTTGTTTGTGTCGGTGCAATCATATCGATGTCACTGCAAATAAATGTAAATGAAAACTGCCATGATTGCACTTGATCAGTTGGAAGTACTGTATAGGCAGTTATTGACTACAGGGCCGACCGTTACACTTATTCAGGCTCATATAGGAAAGAGTTAAACATTTGATCCTGTATTCCAGCTATGGAAACCAAATTTACAATATGATTGAAACAACAGCGAAAAAATCAGCGTTCTTCAATATTAATGGATATAATAATAACACAAATAACAACAACAACAACAACAACAACAACCAAATTACTGAGTTTCATGTAGTTCAATATTAAAACATAGATTTGAAAGACAAACAGGAACAGAAATAATCTAGATCGGCAAAACAAACATCTATGGTCCAACGCGTTTGAGGTATCGTAATGTTTTAGAGAAGCTGTGAAAACGTGTATGATTGCTTGTATACATTTCAAACAAAGATTGCTCTGAGAGAGGAGAGAGGAGATGCATAGGGAAACAAAATTCAGCTCAGAGGGAAATAAAAATCATCTCGGTAGGAAAGGCTGTTGACTTTCTTCCAAATTATCGATCATTTATCAGCTTTTCTTCTTCAAATAAAATCACTTCTTTTATTCAAATCCATGAATCCACCTTTCAGTATTTCACCGACATCTGACATGCACCAAAACACAATCAAGGCATAATCTCAGTGCACTAACAATAACACCCTGCATTTCGCATAATATCTATTAATAATGACATGGCAGTCCCTTCCTACCTTCATGATAATGATAAGCTAATGGGGCCACAATACCGTCCTATAAATGACGTGTTATTATTAGCCTGTCGTACACATGATTTAGGCCAAATGTTTTTGACCAAAAGCTGATGTAAAATTAATTGAATTCGAGGCAAGGCATCTCAGTCTGAGTGTTTAACAAGAACATACATGCAATGCGAAAAAGCGTAATCATTAGCATCAATTAAAAACAGTACTATTTACATTTAAATCCTGTTGACATTTTTACAATGGATAACCGAGCACATTATTGTTGTTGGCACCAACACTTGATTTAAGTATATGTTTTGCTGAAGCTATAAATATTATTCATCGCGGAGAAGCTGGTCATCGAACGACCAAACCCTGATTTCAATTTCCAAATCGAAAAGGACAGCTGCCCTTTCCTCTAAGCATACTACAATGTATGCTTGTCTATTGTTAAACTTGTAAAGAATAGTGTGCTGTTGTCGAACATCAAATATAGCAGTATGATGAAACAGTATGAAGGCAGTATTGTTTGACTTAGATGAAGACAGAACTATCACATTTAGGTGAAGGATCACTAGCAAGCTAGTGAATTAGAACGCCTGCTCTGGTTATAGTCAGTGCAAACATATAAATGTTACAAGGCGTTACCACGCTGCATGATAAGCCTTTTCAGTACTATTTGTAACTGCTCCAGTTTTATCCGTCTCTCATTAAAACAGTGGTCATGATTTATGGACACCGGCCGAGCATCAACTGCACCTCGCTGGCGGTCATTGGCGACTGGTAATAATGTGAATCATGATACGTGACATTAATATACGTCATTTGCATATTGTGTATTTATGCTCCTTTACACTGTAAATATTTTGTAAATCTCTTTCCTCCTAAAGAACACACCTGGACTCGATGTAAACTATGAATGGTTATGGCGCCATCACTTGGTCACTCCACTGCACGTAGCCGCTGAGAAGGACAATATTCACATGATCGACTTATTACTCAGATACAATGCCACTCCCTTGACAAAATCAGTCTCTTTGCGTGGTATGTAAAATCATATCATTATACCTTCGGTTATGGGTTCATTTCTAGAGCCAGAAAAACATAATTGTTCCTCGAAATAGGCATTTCCGCTTTTATTGTTTTTGATGATTGTGCGTGCGCGCGCGCGTGCGCGTGTGTGTGTTCAAAAAATGCAGCCGCAAAATCTGTCGCAATTACTTCCGACTTACAACTTTCAAAGGTGATTAATCGACGCGTGTTTTTGTCGCTCTCTGAAAAGCTGGAAGGAAATTTGACGGTCACAGAGTCAACATCCAAGAAAACACGAGGCAGTGTTTGTTTCACTTTCCAAATCCGCCGACTATTTTACTTTGACTATTTTACTCAATGATTGAATTCATTGCAGGAGAAATTATTAAAATTTTGCAATATAATGTCGAAGAGATATTATTATATTGGTGGCATGCCAAAAATTATCAATATAAACAACACGATTGGAACTAAATTGGGATAATTGGATTGGCAGAATTTCTCAAGAATTTTAGAAAATTTTCTAATTTTACACCATATTTGCTTACCATCTTTAAAATTTTATACACAATTTACGATGCTGTTGAAATCTTATGAGTAAGAATCGGTGCATGATAGTATCTAATGCAATATTGTTCAAAACATATGAACAATATTCACATTTGAATGAAAATATGAGAGTTTGTCTGTAGTTTCTTCATTACTGAAACACTAGTAATAATGTCAGTTTGTCATTTTTCCTCGACCAAAATGAAGCTTTTCGATTGGTTTACAGTTAAGTCAGTCAGGGTCTTTTAAAATGTGCCCTGACTCAATTTTATGTTTATGAAGCCTTAAATTCATGAAAAAGTCAGGGGCATTTCAAAAGTGCCCTGACTCAAATTCGTCAATTAGAGAAATTTTAAGCATTTTGTCTCATTTTTTCAGTACATTTACACAAAAATGAACTAATTTTCATAAAAATGAATCCGATGAAAGAGGTATGCAATAATCGTTGTGTCTTCGTTGTTTTGTCCGATGAGAACAATATTTCAAATTTCACACTATTTTATCATTTTGTAACATTTCAGCTGTAAAAAATTCGATTTCGTTACATTTTCCTAATAATTACTCTCATCCAATTTTCCCAAATTAGTTCCAATCGTGTTAAACGTATTTTAAAGCGTCAGTTACATCCGTATAAAGTTATTTTTCCCGCCAATCATCTGTCTATTTACACACAACTCAAAAAGGCAACATTGAGAGCTTGATGGACTGAAGTTAGAATCGTCTTATTTTCAATCTTCAAGAAATTGTAATTTCCGGCTTCATTGAAGTCAAAGAAATATGAAAGTCAAATCTAATATCAAAGATGAAGCGTTTAGCAGTAACACCGATGACAAATCTTATGTTACTAAAACAACCAACACACCTATTGCTAAGTTACCAAACTTATGTCGTCATTTAAAATACATCAACAGAGAAATATGAACGGATGGACTACTACGAAGACTATGAAGATGTCGTCTTGAGTTTTCAGAGATTGAAGTGCTATGAAGCCAGATCAAGCATAGCTTACATAGCATTGAACAGCGAGGACATTCTCATGGAAGCGTTTCAGCTGCGGGTGGAACTTCAGAAAAATTACTCTGACAGCAAGATTGAAGGCTTTTATATGGTAAAATTTAGTTCTGTAGTTTTCAGTTCCAAGATTTGCTAAAAATGATAAATATGGTAGTCGTCTGCGGCCTTGGTTGTTGTTGTTGTTGTATTGCCACCATTGGATGTCACGTACACATGCATACGTAACGACAAGTGAGCGGCTAAACGAAGATGTTTCAGTAATACTAAGGGAGCCGTCACTATTTACGTCCTGGGGGTCGGAGGAATGTGATGGGGTCACTCAAAAAATTGAAAACGTCAAGGGGTTGCTCAAAATGTGGAGAGGAAGAAGGAGAGTTACTCAATTTTTGGTGCAAAATTAATTGAAACACCTCTCAAATTGCACCATTGCACATATCAATTTCTAAAACAAAATTTTGGTGCGAGAGGGGGACACCCCCTGTCGTGCTCTCCCTCTTGGGATGTTCTGACAGTTTCACTGGTTAAAAACAAATTGAAAACACCTCTCAGATTGCACCAGGCTGCACCATTGCACACGACAATTAATCAATTTTTTCAAAGGATCTACGACAAAACTAAACTATTGTGATATTTTCATTGACTTCAGGCTTTTCATTAGAAGCTAGCAGATTGAGAAATGACACCAGATGGTCATACATTTTGCATTCCAGCATATTCTTTGGTCTTCAATCTCTGGCAAACTGAGAACTGTTTTTTACAAAATGTATGGTCATTGATTGGTTGCTGAATATTGTGACTCAAACACTAATCATGCAAAAATATCATAAAAATACAGTGTTCAAAGTCATTTTCAAGCAATTTTATTGCAAAATCAATTGAAACACCTCAGATTGTACCATCACACACATCAAGTTCTCGAAATTTACCATGCGAGAGGGGGCGCCACCCTTGTGCTCTCCCCCTTGGGATGTTCCAACAGTTTAACTTGGTAAAAGAGCAAATTAAAACACCTCTTAGATTGCAGACTGCACCATTGCACACAGTTTCTCAAAATTTTCCGCGCAAGATAGGGCACCCCCTCCGACAATTTCCCCCTCAGCCTCTTGCGTTTTCTCCCCCTGTACTTTCAAATTCTGCCCAGTCAGATATCCTGGTGAAAAACTTATCATGATACTCATCCAAATTAAACAATATTACATGATTGGATACTTGTTATAGCGTGGGCTTTTATATCTGTATTTTGTTATCACTTTGAATTTCATTTTGTTGGTCTCACCTTTTTCAACCGTCATGAGATAACCGATACTAATCTAGCGATTAGGTACAGCAGGATTTGAAAGGTATTTAATATTGCTGTATTTTTGTAAAGTTAACAAATACATGTATCGGTATTTCACTCTTCTAAGTTGGGGGGGGGGGGTTTCAGTCAAAATTTCACAGTTAGAGAGGAGGGGTTACTCAAATTCATCATGGTTGGCAAAGGGGGTTACTGGAAATTTCGGAGTTTCCGACGAAATTCCTCCGAACCCCCCTACGGGCCATAATAATGACGGCTCCCTAAAGTTTGCTTATAGGAGCGGCTCTTTAAAACATTTGCAATGTGCAATAAACGCTTTTTTGGAGCGCAAGACGCCTCCTCTAGGTCTGGTATAATCATGCTTTCAAGATATCTGAACATTATCGTTAAAGGTATTATGAACATTATATTTAACATCTTCGTGTGAATTTATTGCATAATGGATTGTGTGGCACTTACATAATAAAAGGATGATATAAAAAAAACCCCATTTTTTACCGAATGAGTAGCCTAATACATCATAATGCTATGTATGATATGATAATTATCAAATACATATTTTGCCTCCATCTAGCATGACTATAAACGACTCCGTGACAAGGTTGAACAATTCGCTGTTGATATATTGAATTGTTGTGACAGTCTGTCTGAAATAGCTGTGTTGTTACATGGACGATCACAATGTTGTGCACGGTGTTGTGGAGGGCGGGCCAACGCCGACTGTTGTTTTGGACAAGAGCGTGAGAAATGGATGAATCTAAGCAAGGCAATAGAAACGGAACATAGAACCGTATGTATACAATCTTACAGAAGATCAAACTTTCCTGATGTTATTGATTATATTGTGTACGTAAGCGTTGTGACAGAGGCAGCAAAGTTATTCTGTGTTGAGGAGTTCCAATCTAAAATGTACATTCAACTGCACGTGGATTTGTTTCCACTTATTTCAATTTTTTGGCGTTTTAGAGAAGACAATGTAAGCATCGCATACAAAATAGGATTTGACGACTTACAGGTACGCAGCAGCAGTGGCTAATTCCATTGACGCTACCAAATTTCAGGATAAGCAGGTCGTATGAACTAAATGCTGACTCAGCAGGTTTTTCGAGCGCTTGGTCAACAAACCACTTTTTTCTTCCTATATCTGAATCAGTTGCAAATGACAGTTTTGGAAATGTAGACAGAAACTAAAATGACAATACTTCACTCTTAATTAGTCTCATACTCTTCTGAATGCTGAGATTTGTAGCAAAGAAATGAACTTGATGAAATCCAAAACTATAGTCTATTTCTACTGGGTGTGTTTCATGAAAGTAAAAATGAGAACACTCATTCTTCTCATTACTGTTCTTGTCTGCTCACTGTAATCTACAACACATACAATTATGAAAGAATTGCAGTCACTCTAATTTTTTCTCATCTTTTATTCATTAGTCTTGCTTCTTTTCAGTTTGTTGCTGACGAAAAATGTCAACAAATAATATTGCGAGAATGGACGAGGAAATCTGGATCAACGAAACATGATCAAAAATTCGCACTTGGATGGAGAAAATTCATGAAAATTATCTGTTTTTTGTTTTCGTTTTTTCTCCTGCAGCCTGTAGTTGCGCTGATCTGTATCTTGTGGCCTTATTGCAGATTGGCTGAGGTTGTCTTTTGCCCGATCATAACGTCTTACATTCACCAGCTGTCTTATCTAACTTTCCTCGTCATTCATCTCTACGTTTCCATCATTTTACTCATCCCTGAAATAACATATCAGCAGTGGGTTGCCAAGGTTCACAATCAAGGTGATTACGTCATCCTGATTTACATACCACTCGTGTATCATGTGCTATGGGTGTTAGGGTCATGTCTCCAAGTAACGCGCACGATCATCTATAAAGGTTTCAGGAAGCATTTCTCGCAGCTATCTAACGTAATGATTATAATTTGGTATCTCATAAATGTAGCAATGTATGTTGAGAGCACTCTAGCGTTTTTCGGCATCATTGGTCTTTCTACGGTGAGAACACGCTGGTTACTTGCTCTGAGTATAATTATTGGTGTTAGTCTTGTTTTGAAATTACTGCAGAACGAGACGTTTCTCGGAAAACTGATTATTTCATTCAAGAAAATGATACCAGATGTAACTCGTTTCTTTATCGTATTTGTCATCGTCGGATTGTCCTTTGCAGCAACTCTGTACATCTTTTATTACGAAGTTGATTATAGTGATTCAAAAGTATATAGGTAAGACAATGTGTTATTTAATTTTAAAAATATTACTTCTTCCATTTTCCGTCTTATGTCTTTGTGTTAGTAAGATAATCGGGGGTAAAGGAAATTTATCGGACAATGGACATATGCATTGCTCGTTAAATAATATAAAACTAGCTCAATTTCGGGGTCATGACCCTCACCTAATTCTGAAATGGAGGTCATGATACAAGTCCTTCGTACTTTGCCCACTCTGCAAACTTACAACAGGTTCAGTCATAGAAGTTTTGACGAAGACAGCACGACGTTACCCAAAACAGTTGTCAAACCCTTCGTTTTGGTTTTATTCGTTTTTCCTTGAAGTCTTTGGTTTGTAATTTTAAAGGTGGTATAAAATTTGATGTTGGATTACGTAGTTCTTTTCAATTACAGTAACCTCGACTGATCAGTGATTCCAAATAAGCCCTGACTCGACTGTAGTAAACATAAAGTTACTTTTTTCGCGATATGAAAGTGCACAAAGGGCTGAAATCATGGATTATGTTATCAGTGGAATTGACAAGTGAGCTCCCTTTTAAAATTTGTCTACAGAACACTATATCGCCGCTTTAATATGTGCAAAATGTCTTTCACATTTTGAATTGCCGCCCTCAAGAATACCTCAAAAAAGGAAATCTGTTTTATTTTCATTCTATTTTAGTTTTAAAAGTACTGCAGAGAGGATAATATGGACGCTGTATGGAATTCAGAACATTGACCCCCTTGTCATAACAAATGCATCCGCCTCTGTCCACGCCGAATTACATCCATTAAAACATCCCATACAGTTGGAGAATACGACAGCAGATAACGAACCATTATTGTCACCAAATGATTATTTTGTCATCCAAACATCAGGCATCCTTCTCTATTGGGCAAACAGCACATTAATATTCATTGTGTTGTTGAATTTATTCATCGCTATGATGTCTGACACATACACACGGATACAGGTGAGTGAGTGCTAACTATACTTAACATTACTAACAGGTACCGATTGAAATCTAGCCACTGTGTTTTTATCATTGTTAACAAAGAACACATGATAGTTCAATATCATTATCAATACAGTTTATTAATCTAGGTGAACAATAATCGAATTTAGCAAAGGTTCATCTTTACATAATACTAATTTCTTTTCTGGTGACTTATTTCTGTTTGGATGACGTCACACGCAATGGGTTGCCCAGGAAGGAATAGAATGTGATTGGAGATTTGAACGAGTACGTCATATGATGACGTACATTGACAGTGGAATCAAGTGGAATTTACCATCGCCATACAATCTGATTGCATGGCCATGGTATTGTATTTTACAACACATTGAACGGCGCCGTGGCAGTGCAATACGGGTCATTGATGAGGTATGAAAGTTTCATTAATAACTTTTAATTTTGTGTGGTCATTTTTAGGCATACTGTGATCTGTACATGTTATCGCTCTCTTAATATGTACTTGGAGACATTCTAATAATTACACAAAACATCGTACGTGAGAAAAGCGTCAACATTCTTTTATACGAAATAACAAGTGGCAGAGTGTTTAATCCATTCCATATTCCACTAGAGACTTCTTGTTTTATAATTCAACAATATATATATTCTCTCTCTCTCTCTCTCTCTCTCTCTCTCTCTCTCTCTCTCTCTCTCTCTCTCTCTCTCTCTCTCTCTCTCTCTCTCTCTCTCTCTCTCTCTGTGTTTGATTTATCGTGTACACTTCATTTCCGTCCATAGGAGCAATCACAGAAATTTTCAAAGAAGAAACTGCCTTACGACACGGTAGGTGTTTCATTCGCTTACCGCATAAAACTAAACAATTACACGCAGTATCCCGTTCCTATCTAATATTGAGATTCACATTAGGTTGAAATGTTAATAGAGAGTAAAGAAGCGAGTGCCAATAGATTAGTCTATTTTGTGTCGAGCCCTCATTTCAAGTTTTAAAAGTAAAAGTACATTCGGAATGAGGGCTACACACTAGGTACATGAATCAATACGTATGCATTCTCTGAGAATTACTACAAAGCAATTGTCAGCGCATGCGTGCATCTGCCTAATTTTCCGTCTTTGAAAAATATGAAAATAACACTATGCCTTGAAAGTGTAACAGTAGTTGAAATTATTACGCTTCGAGACGGAAACTAGCAACAAAACTGCATCAAACTGCTTACAACATAATTTGCAAATTATGTTGTAAGCAGTTCGACACAGTTTTGTTGTGATGCTCAGACCTAGGTCGTCTCGTTGGGCAACAATGCTGTGTTTGATATGACCATGGTATGACGAATTACTGTTGGGTTTAACCGAACAGCTTCATCGCTCGTCGAGTTCCTTTTCACATGAATGTGATTTGTTGTTCAATGATTACTTCTTCCGACTTGATTCAGGTTAATATCCTGCTTTCATCAATATGAAAAATTAACAAATCTGAATGACTCCGAGTCGAACATTTTGAAAAGGCGGCAAACCCACCATCATGATTAATGACGATTTTCTTTTCTGTATGTTTGCATTATCACAGCTAAACAAGGCTGCATAGTAATATCCAGAATGTCTTTGTTTACTCGCCTTTTCAGCTTATGAAGATTCTACTTTACAGATATTTCAAAAAACGAGATGAAAACGGCACGGGAAATGTCTGATTTTAAAAGAAATCAAGGAGACGTTATCACACTTAAAGTAAAATATATTTGTACGGCACCATACTCATGAGTGAGAATGTCTATCATAGAGATTGCAAAATAATGGCGCATTGGAAGTGCATTGAACACCTCGATATTATCGTGTTCATAGTTATAGTTTTGTACAGAAACATTTTGTATTTGTGTTGTCAATGTAATTATGTAGTAAAGACCTAAAGGTTATTTACAATTTATTCAGAGAACAGTGAGCTATGTCAAAGCAAGGGCTGTTTGCTGCGCAATATTTACAATGCCATGCGCATTTTGTCATTAAAAAGAAGTTTTTGAGTTGTATTTTTACAATTATTTTGCTTCATTGATGAGATTGTTCATGAAGTTCTAACGAAATATGATAGTAAGAGCAGCATGATGTAAAAGTTTCTTGTCTAAAATGAAATATGTCTTGGAATTGTGTTGTAAGGAAAGAATTATAGACATCTTAGGCGTGTAAATAAGGCAGTGTAAGACAAACAAAGACAAGATTGAACTGGTACAGGGCCCCAAGCCAATGGGCTTGGATCTTTATTGGTTTCGTTCTGGGTTTTCTCCTTATTCTGCCAATTATCTGCCAACCTAGATCTGGAAAACTGCAGCATAGAAACTTCTCAAACTCGGCACAGTGATCCGGGCCAATTCGAAGCGGTGCACCTAACCTTTGTTAATTCCGTCATGATGTCGGCTGGTGACCATATTGGATTTTTACAAAACCTAAAAGTGGCTTCTCCTGATGACCTAGGGGTCTGATTGATTTGAAATTTTGGTATAGCAAGCAAGCATGTAAGCATGCCCTCACTTCCTTAAAATTTGCTATAAAATAGCTAGCGGTCATGTGACCTTGGCCGCTTTGGCGGCCACATTGGACTTTGCTGAAAATGTCGAAAAATTGCAAAATGTTTTGTCTCAAAAACCAAAAGCGTGTTTGAGCTTTAATTTGTATGCTGTATTTTCAGATGCAGTGTTTCAAAAATTTTAACACTGTTACGTTCCAAACAATTGAGCAAAATGGCCGCCAAGATCAAAGCTGCCGTACCTCTTTAATTATGTTCATATCTAATTTTAGGCGACCAGTACTTGCCGGATGAATGTTCTTTGGTAGATAATGGTCGGGACAAGGCCAAATACTTTTACAAACATTTTTTTGTAATTTTCTGATGACCCGTGGATTACCCTTTAGATGCCCAATTATTTACTGTATTTGATATCTCATTCTACACCCTTAAAAAGTACTTGAAAGTTGACATTTTGTGTCTGAGAGTCATAAAGGGATGACAGTCTTTTGCAAACCTTGGCAAACTGGCTACAATGCTAAGTGAACCTATATTTCATTAATTATATGCATACCTAATTCCTGGCTACACATTAAGGTTAGAGCGATGGTTTTTGATGGATGTGGTTAAGTGTAGGACCGAAATTTTTACTCAAAATCTCGGTTGACCTATGACCTACTTTCGCATATCTCAGCCTGCGCAAGACCTGGTATTTGGTGACATATGGCACTACATTATCTCCTAAATACTTCACAGTATCAAAGGCACACGAGCTGCAACTTTTGGCATTATTTCCATGATTTTATATTTAGATTAAAATTAGTTCATAGAAATGTTCTTACTGAGAGATGTTTACTCAAGTATAATTATCCACAGAGTGGGACTGCATGTGGAGGTTTCAGTAAGACAAATAATAAATAGGTGCCACACCCAAATATGGCCGCCTTCATACAACTGCATGATAAACAGCATGAATGGTGCATGTACAAATTTGAATCTTTACAAATACAACATGGTGCAACCCACTGAAACGACGGGAATGGGATTCACTCCACTTTGACAAAACATTCTCCGTTTTTTACCTAATATGGCAAGATTTTGAAAGTGGCGGTTAATTTAAAATGAACAAAAATCTGTTCTGCAATTTCTGCAATTTCTGCAATTTCTTGCCTATTCTACCACAAGAAAATGTCGTTGAGGCATAGTTAATGACTATGTCGTTAAATTTGTAGATTGCAATAAATATCTGAGGAAATTGTAGGTATCTTGATGGTTGACAAATTTCGCAGAGTTGCAGCTCATGGGCCTTTAATTCTACACTATATATTTGTGCTCGAGTGACGACAATTTTTGATGGGTATGTGTTAAAATGGGACCAAAATCTGTCCCACACATTTGCCGTGACCTTTGATCTTCTTTTGTATATCTAAATGACTGCTAAATCGCTTGGGCTCTGGAAAAGTTGCTTGCTGCTTTAATTTTTATTTCAATTATTCTGAGATTCGGTGTTTCACATTAAGCATATTAATTAGTCACAACCTGTGACTATTAACAACCAGCATTTTTGTGTTATGGCAAATGGTACTGTTTTGAATGCAGAATTGGGTTATCTAAAATTGGCTGCAAAAAATTACGGTGTGTTGAGTATGTGAAGCCAGTATGACGGAGATTAACATACATTGTTGGCGAAAGTTAACTGCGTTGACAACATTAGGCCTGCTATGGCGCTTTGTTAATTTTGTGATTGCAAAAGAACATTTGTTTTGCTTGTGTGTGTTAGTTTGTTTTGTTTGTGCTAGTTGTTGCTTTTTCAGTGAGCTAGAACACACATTGACATTTAAGTTTATGGGTAACCATGCTTTCTTAGTTTTTGCTGTCAATGTGTTGGTGTGGGCCTTTCTAAATAATAAGGAGTTGGAATATTGCGATGTGCTCTGAAATCATTGCATTAAATATACTTTGAACATGTCGGAGAAAGACTATATTTTAAAGATATTAAATAATTAAACACTTAATTACGACTAATTACGATCGATTTACTCGTCTTTTACCATACGGGACAGGAATTCGTGAATTTGTAAAGCAGTACAATATGTGTTGTGTTCTTCGGTACACAAAAACCCAAGTTTTCCGACATCGTAGTAATTTCTGGGCGCGCTTCTGAGATCTAGATATTGCATGACCGTTTCCGGTTTTGAGAGGACATACTCAAAGGTTTGGCATTACTCCGCTTGTACCTTCGACAAATCATTCACTGGACCCAACTCTACAACCAGAAGTGAAAAGAAACCATCCACAAGATCCAACAAACCAGCTGAGAAAGTCAACAGACGAGGAGTTTTATTAAACTGTGAAAATTGGCTTAAAATGTACATAAGCAAATTTTATCATCATTTTTGCAAAACATGATGAAGTTATCGGCAGGAGCGTATAAACAAAACATGAATGCTATAGGACAATTGTTGAATAGATCATGATTTTTTTATCAGAAATATGAAAATTTTGTCCTCGAAAACTAACATATTAATGATGTCAAATAATGCTATGGCAATTTGAATACAGGTGAGAAAAATAATCTCTACGGACACATATCAAGCAGTATCCATCATATTTGGTTGAGTGATTTTCAAGTTTTAAGTTCCAAATCGGTCAACGTAGGAACGAAACGACAGACTGATGAAAATGACAAATAAATATAGAAAATTTAACTTTTTTCACGGGGTCCGACGCTGTTCCCTGTTTCGTGACATGCGCAGAGCCTTCGCTGACACATCCTCGCGAGCCAGGGCTTTGTTTTCCGCTAAATGAATCTACACACAACAGTAAGGCGTGCAGCTGTTGCCGTGAAGGGCGATTGTGGTTTACGATGACGAGCTGCAGTGATACTTGGTGGGGTTTTGTAACCATGGATACACAGTCGTGTATCATAGGTTGTATATTTTTCTACAAAAATGTAATAACTTATATAAAAAGGTCTTATTATATTAATATTATGAAACATACCGTAACCTTGTGGTTTTCGCCATACCGAAGCTTTAGAATCGGTAATATGAACTTCAAGTGCCAGGGTGAAATAACTGCCACGTTTATCGGCTTGGAGGGAATCCCCCGTTCACGGGTCACTTGAGTTCTCGTGTGCATAAAATGCACCTGCGGCATATGCGCACACGCCATCCACGATTCAGTCAAGAAATGGACAGTCATGAATAATCTGTCTATGCCTTTGCCCATGAAACCATTTTCTTTCTCAAATCTTGTTGGCAAAACGGGAAACAATTACTCCTCACCAACCTGTCTTTGGCTTCCTCTCTGCTTCAACATAGACTGCTGCCCTCTCATCTGCGTCAAAAATCCTCCTTTATCATGTTTACCTGCATTTTCGTCTTGGATAACTTGATTTTGATCCGTGTAGAGAGGATCCTCATTCAACTATCATTTGCGCTGTCAGGAAATCAAAGTTCGTAACCCGTGCATGCGGTGATCGTCTTCAATGAAATAACTCAAAGTAAAAAGATAGGTCAAAGGAGTCTGCATGTTTAATTTTCCTCGTTTTCTACGAATATTATGGTGCGTAGACGAAATGGCAATGAGATATAGCTTGTTACCTTTTCTTTCAGCAAGCATTTCAACAAACTAAAACAATACTTTCCTTTTTATTTATCCAAAAATAGTTCTAATCCTTTTTTTACGAACACCTGTTGCAACGAACGTGCACGAGAATCAAAAACAGTCAGCCTATTCGTCCCAAATCTGAAATCCAGATGGAGAAACCCTCCTTGTCAACCATTTACACCCTACAAACACATCTCTTACACATAAATGACCCGAGGTTACCGCTGAGAGCATATTATCCGGACTCTCTCGAATAAAAATTAGAGGGGGGAAAGTAAGTTAGGATTTCTTCTGAAATTTATACGCAAACTAGGTATCGATGATGTAATTTTATATATTTCATTTGGACAGCTCTGCTAGACGAGCATGAACTTCAATTATATCTGAAAATTTGTCGAAAATGAAAAAATTGTATTGAAAGTATCGAATGAGAAAAGTTCCAAGGTGTGAAAATGGATCTGGTATGTGACCAGAATGGATACAAGTGTGAGTTATGTTGATAGCACAAATTTCAACAGTGTATTATAACATAGTGCTGCTTGAAAATCATTTAATCTCAAGGAAAAGTCTTTCATAATGTTAAGTACACTCAGAAAATTGCTCTCCTGTTTTGTTTTACACCATCAAGTATTCATTACTGCCGAGCAGAACTGGAGAAAATACGTGTAATAGGCACAAACAGACGCTGACAAGACATTGTGCCAGCTGGTGAAATTATCAAATCCTTGAAAAATGTTTATTTTGACATATTCTTTTATTATTTCATGTGCACTTCATAAAGTGCGTTGCAGATACTGAAGATGAGAACAATGTGTGATACAATGATAGAATGTATTTTCAAAGATTATGGGTACTTTGTTATGCATAAATTTACTCATAACTTTCTCTCCACTACGACGCCCTCTAGCGGCAAATCTGTATGTAGCTGGTGTTTATTTTAATGGGACACATCTTTTTTCTAAACATACAGTAACAAATACCCGTAACATAACACCAGGAAAAAGAGAATATTATCATCCCTCCTTATGCATACTAATTTAGCATGAGACACCCTAGTCTACTCTTCCCAAAGATGGTTTGGTCAAGAAAATTCAAAAATGCCTCATTGTTTGTAATTTTTCTGAACATCAGAAAACACCAAAACTTGAACAAAAATTGACCCTTTTATCAGGCGTTCTTTCAGAAGTTAGATGTATTACATTATTTCAGGGACATCCTCTGTCAGTATTTACAAAGGTAACAAAGTTTGCAGGGTGTGTAATATGTCAATGGACTGATCTCCCCAATGGCTGATCTTGTCCATTTCAGAATGGATGAATGTCTGAATCTGTGACTTGTACGGGTATATTTGCTCCTATACTGAGCTATTTCAATGGAGCATCTGCAAGAGCCTGGGTCTACAACTCTACATGTAGAGATAGCTCCTCATGGTCAGAACACAATAAACAACAAGAGGAGCTGTGAGTTTATGACTTGTGTTGTATTATCACTTTGTTGAACACATCTTATACGCAACATACTGTAACCAATGTGTGTTTTGGTTGTGTTATCATAATTAATCTGACTGTGTAGCCAAAGTGTCAAGGCCAGCACATCACCTGGTTTAGTCACTCTAATAATGCTTCTAATCAAAACGTCATAATTACAGAAACGTATCGCATTCCTTGAAATAACGAGGACTCCTGTACAAATTCAGAAACAAATGACATTTATTCAATATATTTATCAGTTTTAGAATATGAAAGATACAGATTTCAAAGAGTAATAGAATTGAGCTTGTTACACACTCACTTAAAAGTTATTCCTTTGTCTGAAATCAACAACTGAACAATCATCAAAATCAGCATCAGGAAACTAAACAAAAGTAACTGGTTTACAGCCCATGTGAGGGCAATATTACTTCCTGTTTTTATTTTTATAGTGCTCAAAAAGATAATAATCAATGACCACTTAACCCTGGGGACACATTATTCACAGCATTTACATAGCCATTTTGTCCATTCTACTAGAAACTGAAAGATATTACATTTGTACAAGAATTTCACTGGCCATGCAAGAATGTCTGTATGACCATATCTAGCTCAGATTCATCTCTACCACCACTGCACAGGGGTCAAACAGGTAATGGCAGAGAAGTTGAAGAAGGCACTTCTATATCCCTCTATTAAACTTTTCCCCTATCTACTAATGGAATGTCCTATTCAAAATGAAAAAACAGAATGGTGATCTTGAGTGCTGGAAAAATGGTTTAACATGAGCAGTTGGCTGGACAGTACAATCCCCAATACAGTAACTTAACATGCTTTTCACAGACATTACTCAAACACAAATTACATCTGTCATTGCAGTGCTTTCCACATGGAGTTAAAAGAATGACACTGAACGTTCAACCAACGCAAATCATCATTTCGTCCTCTCAACTGTTGGAAATCTGGCATGTACTTGTATAACAATATGCATTTAATGTCCTTATATTCAAGTCTTCAAACACTGGTTGTCATTTTAAAAGTGACTTTACTTCTCACCCTGTGGCAGTCAATTCTCAAAGTCTGAACATGAAATAATTCTGTAAAGACTAGATCAAACTGTGAAACAATGATCAGATCATTTTAGTTGGCTGGTTAGCATCCAAAGTTCTACTCTAACTACACCACAGTCACTGTTATGAATAATGGTGTTTGATTGAAATTACATGCTGTAAATACAGTGAATTTAATTTGGTTTGAGATTGCTGACCACATTCAAGAATGTCCTCCATGATATAACTAGGACTATTAAAGAAACGATAATATCACCTTGTGATGAGGATGGTCACGTTTCATTTCTGCCTTAGGATATGTATGGTCCGGGGACAGCTTCCAAATAATGACTATATTTAACGTGTTATGTTAAAGGTATACTGTCACCTGTTCCAATTTTGCCACAGTTACCATGGAAAGAGAAAATCTAACCAATCAAGGATTTTAAGCGGGTGGCCGCTTTTTAAAAACAGCGCCCTCAGATGGGCATTTTGAATACCAAGGAACGCCCCTCTGACCATATATGGGCATATTTAGATTACAGGTGACTGTATACCTTTAATTTGACAACTCTATCGTTTGTATCAGCTGAGAGGACTGGGCTTTTACAATCGGTGTATTGATAACTTAAAGTAGAAACAGCAACCTTGTCAACCCCATTCAATGATTTTATTTCTAACAGGCTCAAAGATTCTTCTGTTCTGTGGGCCATTATGCTGTGGCAGCTATAATGGAACATTAGCACAATAAGGTATGGCACTTCTGTTAAACTCTGCTTTCTTTGATCAAAAAGAAAGAACAAATGAAGAGTTATCAACTATGCAGGGCATATTGGAAGTGATACATGCACTCAGACTGAGGTATATCAGACACTGACCACATAATGCATACACCGTGCAGTCTTAGGAAACTATGACACTTTGTATGTCATAATTTTGTAGAATAATGATGTGACAGTAGAGAATAGTAAGAAAATGAGTCTAAAATTCAGAAATAGGACAGTAACCCCCAAACCCCTTGTAATTACATAGCTGTGTCTTAAAATGTGCCATACACTTCTACCAGTGTTCTAATGAAATTACAGATACACACAGAAAACAGGACAGTCATATACAAAAAATATATTTTAGATTTCTGACAAATCAAGAATGAGGTAAAACCCACAGTGTAGAAAGTGGCTGAAGCAGTGAAACAGACAGACATCAATAGCTGTAACACTGACCACCTCCATAAAATAACACAAACAAGAAAACATAGGCAAAACAAAACAGAAATACCCTAGGAGAAAACACGATCTAAGATTTCACATTAAAACATCAGACTCGCAAAAATTAATGAAAAACAACTGATCTCTTCATTTTGACGGATATACACAATCTTATCATTTCACATAAAATCTAAGCTGACAATTGGAAGCATTGTTCTTCACAAAGTTTACGAATAAAAACAGACTGAACAGAGTATAGCTTTATAACTTTCCTGAAGGGTAAACATAGCTAGACCAGTCCTGTAAGCTGTGTTTTTGCTAAGGGTGGGTAACATTGGTATATGATTTGGGAACCCTGCTTCCATTTCTGCTGTCCCCTAATCTGATTGTATTGATGTACCAAGGGGAACTCAGGTAAAATGATTTGAGAACTCTGATATCATTTACCTGCATACCTCCCTTAACAAAAACACTGGTGTAGGTATTTCTAGAGTTGTTGTCACATACAATCTCTACATACAAAGTACATTTTCAACTGCTTAGCATACTGTAAAGGGGTGATGCTACTGAGCAGGTATAGTGTACAGTCTATAGAGCAGACTTGTGTGGTTTAAAAAGTAGACTATAAGCTGACCATTGCATTGTGCAGACTGTTTGCCTATTTACTGACAACAGTCTAGAGAGTAGGCTATGTGAGCAGACTACACAGGTAACCACTGACCAGACTACTGTGAAGACTGACAAACAGTTTACAGAGTAGACCATTGAGCAGACTACAGAGCAGACCACTTAGCAACATACAGGGCAGACGACTGAGCAGATTATCGGGCAGACATGAAAGAGCTGGTACCATGGTACCTTCTTTGTGGTGTGATTACTAGAATAGTTTCATTTTTGATAAGATGAAAATTATTCTTTGCGGAAATTCAAAAGTTGCTTTAATGCTGGGAGACTTATGTAGTCTAAACACTTACGGTAGACAATGTTGGGCTTATAATTCAACAGGATTCCAGGTATGTCTTTCTAAAGTACTGTTGACATTGATGTAGTATTCCAGAATAGAGCCATGCTACCTTGGCTTATAGTCCACTCACCACACTCTCAATGACACAGTAGACTTTTATGTCAAGTTGACTGGGGTTGGTCCTGCTTGATCACATGACAAAATCACATCATGCAAGGCAATGGGCAAACCCGTTATGATGATGTCTTAAGAAATCTTTAAAATAATGTGTCTTTACAAATAAGAAACAAATATTTCAGATCAAAACATCAAGAACAACACATCTTGTATGACAAATGAAATTTGCTCCGTAGAGAAGTACAAGATCACATAAATCAATGAATGGAACTTACACTGACCATACAATATGTTTTGTCTTTTTAAAAATAAGTTTCAAATACTTAATATTTAAATTAACAGGTTCAAAACTATTGATTTTCTTTCAGAGAGATCTAGAAGTGTGAGCTATAAATATTTCTTTACGTGAAAAGTTTTTTCTAAATTAAAATCCTAGGGCATTGGCAGTATCACCTCTTGATTTGATGTGTGACCCATTCTAAACCATTGTACAGCCTGTGGGAAAAACAAAGACACAGCATTCAGCATGAAAAAAGAAACACTTTATGAAGTCATAAATATGTGAAATTTTATGTGAAATATGTGAAATCTTACTTTTTCTGTAATATGAGAATTAAGAGGTATGACAATATAACTTTCTGATATCTCATCCAACATGGTGAAGATATAACTTTCTGAAATCAATTCCATCAGATTTAAGACAACATCACAAATGGTTGTAGCCTAGTTGTTGTTTGTTATGAATTATTGAATTACTTATCATACTGTCACAACTGAACAAAATGCTGACAGGAATGACCGTAGAGATAATCATAACATATACACAGTACTGCTAAATGAATGACACTTACCCTTCCCCAGTAAGTGCACAACACGCCTGTATATGCCATCCATGATCTTTTATTGATGTCAAGTTCAACTGTTGTGAAATTTCTGCTGCTGACATAGAGCCTTTGATGTCTTGTTTATTGGCATAAACTAGTACTGCTGCATGCCTCAAATCCTGAAATCAAAGATTGAAATCCATGAATCTTTGTAAATACACAAAACACTGTTCTTAAATTACCAACACAATCCACTTCTTTTAACTCAAAATAATAATGGAGATTACTGTATGTTGAGTAATTTGTGATGAATTACTTGAATTTCATCAGTGAATTCACAGATAAAGACACTGCTATTGATGAAAAGTTTATGACACATGAGCTGTCCAGCTGACAAGTAATTATTGAACACATCAAATGAGAATAAACCTGTGCAATGTCATTATCAGGAGAGATAGATGAAATTGTCAAGTAGCCATTAGTGTCCCATGCAATCACATTGCCAGCAATCTCAATAGCAAGAATAAGCAACATGACAGCCTGAGATGACATATTTATGCTCAATGTTTTAGCAGCAAGACTTTTTCAGTATCACACTATTCAAGTTGACAATTAGGAGAATAACTGTTAGAAATTTGTATCAATAACTTAGATTATGTAGAAATTGGTCTTTCTTGAGACTTGTAAGGAATCAAATGTACTCCTTGACAATGACCATACAAATATAAAATAATTTAGATACAGAGGCCTTTGTTTGGTGTGATAAAATTACTAACACATGATAACAAATAAAGATCAGAGTTTGTTGCCTGCCCTCAGCATTGATGCTCATGGAGCTGATATTGATAGCACCCTCACAATCATATCATGAATATCAGATTTCTATAGTACGCTTAACTTATGTTGCAATACCCTATGTTATGAAAACACAGAATTTATAGCAATTTAAATTAAAATATTGAAGCTCAAAATGTCATGTGACCTGAAACTAACATTGTCAAAAAAACAAGCATTTATAATTAATGAGAAATACTATCATTGTTTGATGAAAATTCCACATATAATTTTTGAATTTGTCATTTTTTTCAAGGCCTTTTCAATTGACCAGCATATGATAAGCTACCTACAAATCATGCAAAGTAATAAAGAAGAGAGCTAAAAATAGATCTATCATTGTCACATGGACAGGCAGTGCATACTGATGTATATGCCCAATGTCACATACTTTTTATGGTTGTTCATGATAAAACAATGATAATTTACATGTATGAATGGACCATGACCTTGGAGAGGTTTTTTCTCTGGTTTATATTCATTACTGATATATTTCCACTTGATTTCGCTGCCCTATTTGTTTTGGACAGAGTTGTACTGACACAATAGATTTAATGTTGCTTTTGACGACTTTCCACATATCCTTCACCTCAAATCATCTCCTAATCCCTCACTGTGTCTTTTGCTATGATATCTTACCTCATGAGCCAGCATTTTGTAAAGTTCTTCTTTAGTGATGTGCAGTCTTTCCCTATCTGTACTATCTACAACAATAATTACAAACTGCAATAAAACAAAAAAACAACTTGACATTATTGAAATTAAAAAGAATTCAAAAGTCACTGTATTTCTATGACCAAGTTCTTTAAACCATTTCATACTTTGATGGTATTGTTTAAGTAACACTGTACACTGTACAGCAGAAACATTTTCATTTGCAAAGTCTAAATCATTTCAGACGCTACTAGCAGGACTTAACAGTCAAATCCTTTTACATAGGGTAGTGATTTTACCTCGTTCAAGTATACATTATGACGCTGAAATTTATTTGATATCCACACTTCTAATCACTGGGGCAAAATACATACATGCACAGATGGATTTATTTTCCAGTATTTCAAATAAAAAGTGAGACATATGTCCAGCCTGGCTGGTTGAATTGGAACAGAGGTACAAAACATCTTGCAAGAAAGAGATGACAAGCTGAATGGTGAATTTTACCCCTCAGTACAGACACTGTACCTCCAAATGCTGTCAATTATCAGTATGCTTTACCAGCACATCATCATATAACGATTATTTATTGATAAAAAATGACAAAAAGGCATTCATCCTGCCATAGCTAGTATGATCTTGCCTGATAAAAATACACATGTACATGTATAAACACATAAATTGTGTCTAAATTTGGCAGTAAATGGGTGAGTAATACTCCTGCATTTCTTGGACTGATGTATGTATCAAGGCAAAAAAAAAATGTTTTCATTTGCAATGATAATACTTTTATCCCATATCTTCAAATGATCAAGTTTGTTTTACATGGAAATACACAAAGTCTGGACATACACAAAAGGAGGCTCCTAAAAGTTGAAAAGTAATGCAGCATATGTCTGTACACCAGAGAATGAATGCATGAACACTAATGAATCACCAATTATGCAAGGAATATTACAACCCTATAAATAACAAACATCTTGTTATGTATGCTTGGAACCCTACTCCCTAGGAAATTCTCTGTTGCATTCCACAACAAACGATGTATACAGTATTATAAGCAATGTTCTATAGGGCACAAAGAGTTGGTAATTTACCATGATTTTGAGAATGAAAGATATCATGGAAGGCTACACATGTTGACCATTGTGTAAAACATCAGAACGAGATAACTATACGGTACATCATCTACTTACATCTGTGTTAGTATAGTAGGTAGGCCAGGCAGAACGTAGTGATTCCTGTCCACCTATGTCCCACATTAAAAAGTGAATATTTTTCCAATTAACTTCTTCTACATTGCTTCCTATTGTTGGTGACGTGTGAACAACTTCACTCATCAAACTGAAATCCAGAAATAAAACACAGCATTTCAAATTACAGGCTAATTCAAACACTTGATAGGGTCAACTCTGGTTTTCAATAAAGGATGGTTGTGTACAGATATATTTCATTACACTGATTTTACGTTTGTCTAAACAGTCAAGTTTGGAGGGACATTTTCTCTGCATGAGAGCTTTTCACTGCTAGTAAAACAACTTATTGTTTGTCAGAACATATGTCAATCGAGAAAACATTGTTGGCTTCAATGACATATGGTTTTTGCATTGAGTCAGATGAAACCGTAAACCTACTGTACAAGTACTGTATAAGGAAGTGCACATACTTTGCAGGTCATACTATTGAATATCAAAATCATATTATTGTGACCGATGTAAAATCGTTTTCAACTATGACTTCCTTGATCTGTGACCACTGTCAATTCACTTTTCATTTGACATTGTAACTGTTGTACAGTGTTTTACATTTCAATAGGTACACCTGGGTTGTAATCACTTCCCTGTTACCGTTTGAAGCCAGTTTGCAATAGGTTCAATAAATATACATATAGACAGCTACTGCCATACAACTGAGGGCTTACATGAGTCACAACACTACAGCTATGCAACAACACTGCACTGTTCGAAGAATGCCGTGTGACATTATTGATGCTACGGAATGATACCAAGTAAATAGTAGAATTTTGGCCATTACGTCAAATAAGAACGGTACATGTACCTGTAATATGGTAAAACTCAACTAGTGATGGAGGAGTTGCAATAACAGAAACATGTAACACAAACACAAACACAAAGAACTGTGAAGATTTTTACTGAAAAATCATTTACACAATAATGAATTCATCATTGGCATTTTGTATATTTTGACATTACTTATTTAGGATTTTTGGTTGGGATCATACTTACAATTGATATAAAATTGTTGTTTTCCCTGCATTGTCAAGACCTACAATGATGACTTTATGTTCTGAAAAGGAAAGAAAAAAAAATATGACACGGCAATTTATCAAATTCTGTGGTAACACCAAGACCAACAAATGTTGGAGCACTTTTCCTCTGAGAATGTTGAGAAAAATATTTGTTGATGACTTCGCATCTACACAAATGTTTTTTATGTTCATTTCCAGCATTCCATTATGCTCCCTCACGATTTCAATCTGGTGAGTAGATTGTATATTCAATAGTCAGATGAGTAGACTGTATATTCAATGGTCAGATGAGTAGACTATATTCAATAGTCAGATGAGTAGACTGTTTATTCAATAGTCAGATGGGTAGACTGTATATTCAATAGTCAGATGGGTAGACTATATTCAATAGTCAGATGAGTAGACTATATTCAATAGTCAGATGAGTAGACTGTATATTCAATAATCCAATGAGTAGACTGTATATTCAATAGTCAGATGAGTAGACTATATATTCAATAGTCAGATGAGTAGACTGTATATTCAATAGTCAGATGAGTAGACTGTATATTCAATAATCCAATGAGTAGACTGTATATTCAATAGTCAGATGAGTAGACTATATATTCAATAGTCAGATGAGTAGACTGTATATTCAATAGTCAGATGAGTAGACTGTATATTCAATAGTCAGATGAGTAGACTGTATATTCAATAGTCAGATGAGTAGACTGTATATTCAATAGTCAGATGAGTAGACTGTGTATATTCACTAGTCCGATGAGTAGACTGTATATACAGTAGTCTATGAATTATGTGAAACGTGTAGGCAATTCAGTACATTGTGAAATACACATATCATGTACTGTATGTATACATGTAGCAAATGCATGAATTGCACATGAGCATCAAGCAAGAGATTTGAATAACAGTTGAACATTTTAAAGTGTTAGTTTAATGAGACTGCTTTCGCAAATACCAATCTTCATACACACATATGTATTGTCACATTGAGTGAACTTGTAAAAGAAATTTTAAAACAAGTTGAAAATTTTACAAGTGATATTTGTTATTATGTAACTCACAGTTTAGTATTTGAAAGAGTTTAAAACATGCATGAACTACCTGGACAAAGCTACTTTTATGTACATGACATTGAACATCAAAAGACACAAATTATGACTCTCTGGGCATTTCTTTTCAAAGGTGAAAACAATAGCATGAGTGAAAACAACTAAATGTTACATTGTTTTCCAGTACAATGTACATGAATGAGGATCTTGATTTGCAAATAGTAACTACAGAACAACCGGATCATGTAGTGTACAGTATCCGGTTTTCAGATACATGTTTATGCAAGCATGTTTTCCCACGGCGATTTTGGTTTCCATGTTTCCAAAAACAGCCTCTAGATGACTGACTCAATATGTCAAAACTACATTTGTATGAAATCTTTTCATTACCTTCAGTGCATTTTACACATGTAGTTGGGATGTTTTAAACCTAGACAATTCATCATTGATGATAGATGTACATGAAACAATTACATGTATGAGATATTTTTTAAGGCTGGAAAGTGGTTAACAGTTAGTCATTAATGCTTAAACTGAGTGTTAATGAGGTATATTTGTGAAAAGATTAAGTCCATAGTGTATTGTTTCAACCTATTACACAAATTGAAGAGAAATGCCTGTAAAGTGTGGATGAAATCACTTGATCAATGGACCATAGAGAGTACAACTATGGTATGCTGTCACAGAGTACATCTCTTTCAATTAACATATGCACATTCAGCAGTGTCTTGAACTCAGTTATTGTAACAAAAACCTTTCTCCTTGACCAGAGCTACACCTTCCACACAAACATTGCAAGACACTAACCCTCTTTACAATAAAATTTCCACGCAACTACATGTACATACCGATAGTAATACTGAATATGGTAGTGTTAGGTCAGTTCTCATTGAAAAAGAAACACTGATCATCTGCTATGATTTGACTTGGTGTAACAATGACTATGAAATACAAATTACCGGTATATACAGTTTGTTGTACTCCTCTTATTCAAAGAGTCAAAACGACATCTAATGGGGACTACAAATCCTACTTTGATGCAATGGTACTGTTACAGTGTTAATGTGGGGAAACATAAAAGTTATTACACCAATGTGTATAACATTATGAGACAGAAAAACAATTCTGAAAAACTACTGTATGAACCATGTTATGAAAGTACTGTGATGTGAAGAATGACTTGCTTTAGAATATGATATGCATCAATGTTAGGGGTGGACCATTTGATATCCTGGGGGGGGGCTTGGAAGATTTGGGGAAAAAAAAAGATGCCAGGTGGAGTTGCTCGAAAAAAAAAATCTGGCTTTAAGTGGCTGATGGAAAAACAATTATGGACCATTGCAACTCGGAAAAAAAAAATCTTGGCAATTGTTCGATGCACACTGCAGCATCAATAAAAATTAAGCAGTAGCTCTGGAGTTTTATAAAGCATAAACCATTTCAAGCTTGAGGAACAATAACTGAATATGAACAATTGTACAGTATACATGACCTTCTGATTAGAGGAAGTATGCTGAAATTGAAATTGCTCACCAGTGTTTTCTAGAAATGTGTAAATCTGAATGTATGGATTTTGTCAAAATACCACAAGAAGAGAGACAGCCTGCAAACATTTTACTATTATCGTTTGCGGATAGAAAACTCATAACAATGAAAAAATGCGTAGAGACTCAATCCAATGCGTAATATTATTACGCATTGGATCGACTCTCTACACATTTTTTCATTGTTATGAGTTTTCTATATACGCATGTTTTATTCGTAAATGCGAACACTGTTATAGTGAATTATCATACCAATGTTTTTCTTAACAAAAGCGAATGAGTTTGATGGTTTTGGGGAAACTACTATGTGGTAATGAAGAATGGGAAATGGGCAATGAAATGAGCAGACAGCGGGTGATTTAAGATTAAATGTTACATCTTCACTGCGAATAAAACCATAAGTGTGTCATAAATAATAAAAACAAAACATGTTTGTTTTTGTTGTATGTGAGCCACGTCTAAGACACACAACAAAAGTACTGTTTCAGTCTATAAATGTCACCTCAGATGCCACCAGAGAAAACCATTTCCACTCCAAAATTTCATTTTTCGCCTTGCGAGAGGGGGGGACACCCCCCTCTCGCGCTCTCCCCCCCCCTCGTTCGCTACGCTCACTCGCCGCTCAGTCGCTTCGCTCCCTCGCAGTCCACCCGTCTACTTTCTTAAATTACCCGTCTACTTTCAATGTAAAGACAACACTGACAAGTAAATGCCATAAATGTACATGATCTTACAAATATGTTTTTGTAAAGTGAATCAAAAATGTACATGTATTTACATATCTTTATTTAGTTTCTTGAATATAGTCTGTGTGCGATAGAACAGCATCTTGTTTCTGGGTGTGAAAAACCAAGCAAACAAACATTGCACCGAAATTTGGTAAAAAAAAATATATATCTCGAAGAAGAAAAGTGAAAAAAAAAGTTGCCAGCATATGCCCTGTAGAAAAAAAATAATTCATGGTGAAGCACGTGGGAAAAAAAAATAATGGCTCTCCACCAATCTTCCAAGCCCCCCCCCAGGATATCAAATGGTCCACCCCTTAACAGTGTCACTGTGCAGATAGATTTGCCAGCAGCCCTGGTTAGCTACATACATGTAGCTTCTAATGTCTATTTTTCACAAATATGTGCCCAAACATTGACTGACGTCAAAGCCTTGCAAAAGTGGGCTTCCCAAACCAAATGAGCAAAGTTATTTCATACACTGGAGAGGGTGACATTGTGTAGCCAGTGAAGGGCTTGGAGGGTCAAGCATCAAGTATTTATTTTAGCTAACAAAGTCCCTAAGGTGTGATATATGTCTATTCATGCTAACAGGTCAGACATAATCCTTACATGTAAAATGGTGGCATATCATTTTCTGCATGCTAACAAACCCTGTCAACAATTTACACTTTTATCCTACACATAATTCTTGTATGTGAAACAGAACAGCAACAAATGTAAAGGAACCCAATATCCCAGCACTGATTGAGGAGACCGTTGTTTCATACGTGGGTAAAGATGTCAGTGAACAGCTGGTAAAACATTGTTGCCCTATCTTTGTCTGACAGATTTCTAAATACTCTCAAACATTCTCACTTCACTTTCAACACAGATCTCACTGGCTTGTAACACTACTGGGAAAAGTTGGTGGTAAGATGTTGTTCATGAAGAGTTCATGAATAACATTTTGTTAAATTTCAAACAAGCATTAGGTAAATAATGGGTCACAAGTGAATGGCCATTATTAACATTGGTGTTGGCATTCTACAGTTTGGCAAACTACATGTATCTCTGTAAAAAGCAATTCAACTGATCCAATAGATGTGATCAAGTCTGTCTATTTGTACAAATTTTGCTTTTTTTTACAAATCTGCCATTGGTAAGATTTCTTTAAGGTAACCTTTGTTTCAGAAATTTGCCAATTCTGTAAAAGGAAATAAAAAATATTGTCTTAAATCTTGGCATAAATACAAGTAATAACCCCATGACCCATTTCCAAGTCCAATTATATTACTTATGAACAAACATACATGTAAACAGAGACATGTTTGCATTGATTTCTCTAAATGATAAAATGATGGTTAGGGCAATACCATTTCGTTTCCAAGGAATGAATAGTATTTTTCAAAATAGCTACAAAAGAGCTGACTGCTAAATACATAGATACTAATTTTCATCAAATCCAGACCCAGTCCTCAAAGCAATATAAAAGAAAGTATGGATTGTATACAGGCCCTTCCACAATCACAATTCTAGTATGCTGTACATGTAAGTTCTTCCATTACAGACAAAGGCATTTACACACTAGCATTTGACAACAGTTCTTACACATATTAGAAAATGAAATGCATCCTTTTAATACTGCATAAACAGCTGTTGAGAAATCAGATGCAAAGAGCACTTTATTAACATACCAAAAGAGACTTTCTCCCTGTGGGTCTAGTCAGCTGAGAGGCTGTGATAAATATTTGTCTTACAAACTGCTGTAATGCACAATACATGTACTATGATGGCAGAACCCAGACAGCCTGGCTAACTCAAAGTGTTTTATATTTCTTTACAATGGCAAAAGAAAGTAATGACCAGACAGTTAGCATTGGAATCTGTCTGGCATATCATATGGTTCAAATGAATTCTCCAAGGCAGGTAGGAAGTGAAGGTCAAATGTCACTGGTGACATACATGTATGTCTGGCCTGTGAGAAGCAAAACAATGTCGAAGGTTTCCGCTGTTCCTAGCAAAATATACAGTAGCCTGGTTGTGTGGAAGTGACAGACAACAGGTTATGTGATGATCAGCTTTTTGAAAAGTGTTAACTGACATTGACAAAAAAGCAACAATACCACACACCTAATTACATTACTACATCAAATCCCAAAACACCAGTTACAGTATGTGTACCCTATTTTATAGTATTCATGTATATGTAAAACTTTAACTCTGTGTACCTGTGTAGGTAGATGCATGAAAAAAATGATGATCCAGCACACATACAGCAACAAACATGCTGAAATCTACTGAAGAGGTACATTATAAACATGCATGAAAATGGCAAATATGTAGATGGTATTTCCTGCTGGTGACTGTCTGATGGACTATTGAGTTCAATGACTGTACAGGAACGTGCTCAGTGTAACCTTGCAGTCCTCTCCTCCTCCTTACATACAAACACTCAAGACACTATCACTCAAAATCACTCACAGCAAAGCTAGGCAGCTATCCATACCAGTACACATACATGTATCCCTCCCTTTAAATCTCTATGCCCTTGAAGGTCAAAAATCATCCTTCCTTCAAAACATTCTTGTGTAATTCATGTACCGAGCTGAACAAAGTCATTTCTGATTGCATATTGACATATTCACTACCGGCAATTTGGTTTAAAGGCCACTGAATATACACAATAGGCAGGCCTTGAAAGACTAATAACCTATTTACCTTCCAGATGTAATACTGGTAGTTTAATAGTACATCATGGAAGGCTGAATACTTCAAGACGTTTTGGATACTGTCTTACATCAAATATGTCACAGCTTTAGTAAAATATAAGAAAAGAAAAGTTAACAAATTAAATTTGAAGATGAAGGAAAAATTTTATCTTCATCAATCATGAACATGAATATTCGAAACATGTTTATAGTGATCCAGACACAATTTTTGAAATGTATAAAGAAACAAGACACTGCACCATTCCTTCACCTGTTTGCGGTGCCATCCCTGCACCGTACACTCTACATGTATTTAAGATCTGTTTGATGTTTGATGAAAAACTTTTACCAAATGAAGAGCTTGAGGTAATCATTTTGCAATGAAATCATGTGTTCACACAAAACAAGCTAAACATCGTTTAATATTCTTTTACCACTTAAAGTGACCTGTATGGTCTACATGGAAAAAGGGCATTGAAGAAAGGAGTCTGAAAGCCATAAAATGTCCTTGACCTGACCTGTACTACTGAACAAAAGAAAACTATCACCTGTCCCTCTTTTGACCACTACAGGCTTTTTTGAAGACACTTTACCAATTCTACAACTATATTATGTACATGTCATTGTTGGAAGGAGAACTGAAATCCAGTCTACATTTTTATTTATAAATTTATTTAGGCAAGGATTATTCAAATGTTTTATCTCTCACAGTACATGCATGGTGTACTACCTGTATTACCATAGACTACTGTCAGTATCTATGGTAATACTCAATCCCCATTCATGTCATTTTGTTTGCTCTGATGTAATGACATAACACTTTCTATTCTTGATAATTTTTTGTAAAGAAGCTATTACACTAAATTTACCTTCTTACACCTGATAATCCTACAACATTTTCATTCACATACACACTACACATTAATTAACAGAAAACTGATATCAGTGATAATAAACAAAGTAATAGTTTCAAACAGGATCTGAGAAATCGTATGTCTTATTTTAACCATTATCCAGCCAATCAGGTCATGTTGATTACTAGTGAACTAGTAAAAATTTAATATTTCAAGGCCCTCAAAAACAGAGATAATGTAAACATGATTTTCAGACTTAATGCTGCCATAACATACCAAGCCAAGTTGGTGAAAATGTATATGGTTTTTGGCTCAATACTGCTTTTTACTGACTTGGCAGACAGGGAAATGATACTGTCTGGCAGTTTCACATTTGCTGTATGTAACTCAAACACTGATTTCATGATATTTTGATGGCAGAGAGAAAACAATCACCCGATGTGCCTTGTAGCTGTAGCATGACCTCCAGAAGTGGAATGAGACCTTGGGCAGACAAAGAAATTACATCACAAATCCAACAATACAGGTACAATGCACCAAATCACAGCTGCTAATAGTTAGGCTTTAGGGTTTTCTACATTTTGCTAGTATTAGTGTTTTACCTTCATTGTAAAGCAAGGCTATTGAAATTCAATGAAGCATATGCATTCAACCTTGATCAGCAGACACATGGAGGTTGGTTCCTTCCGACCTCTCTGGTGAAATCAACTGAATGAGCTGTCAAATGTCACAGCTGGAATAACTGTCAGCTAGGTTAACCGGCGATTGTGATTGCTGCATAAAATGCCACTGTCACATCTGCCTTTTTGATGTAAAACTCTGTTGTTACAACACGTCACTTCGAAGCAGTGAAAGCAGAACGTTGTCACAATATAACAAAGGACATGCACTAGTATTCATTCAGTGATGACGTCTACGGCCGCAGAGGATTTCCGGCTGTGGAACAGCCGGCCGGCCAGCCAATGGGAAAAAATAGGTCTTATGGAATATAAATGCAAAATATGATCACAGGAGTTAAGTAAACGTGAGATTGAAACTGAAATGGATCATGACAACAATGAACTTAGAATTACCGCTTCTGCCTCCATTACAACTACGAATCGCATACTGCTAAAACCACATGCTGTCTTCTCCGCTCTGTAAGATGGCACTACGTCCATGCATGGACGTAAAAATAGATACGTCCATGGTGAGACCGAATGTCCAGTAACATCTACGAAACTACGTAAGATATATATTCACACAGAGAGTGCACTTTCTGCCATGGAACCAATAATATTTGGGGAAACTTGTACCGAGTTGTCATTTATATCCAGGTTAAGTGCAGAGAAAACGAACAAAAGGGTGAACTCAGCAGTTTCCGTTTAAACAAATTTATTACGAAAATAAACTAATTGCTAAGTCAGGGATAGAGTACAAGCTTTAAAAGTGTACAGACTACTTATCTCAGCTGGGACGGCAAAGCTCCAGTCTCAGAGTTGTAACAGTCAGTTGGATGAATGAACAGTCCTTTGGCTTGCAGGCTCGAAACTGAACAAAGTCCACAGTATAAATCCAGCGTTGGCAGTGAAGGTCTTGAAAAGTCTAGTCTTGAGAATGACTACTGCTGGAGTTTAGTAACACACAAGAGACACGATCCCAAAAGTCTGACTGGAAGCTGAGCACGTCCCTTTTATAAAGGCATATAAGAACAATCTAGAACTTTTATTGACATGCTAATTACTGTTCTAAAATTATCTCCCTTACACAACTAATCAACTTTCCAGAACATTCCAAACATGACTAATTGAATTCAAGGTTGTGAGGTCATTGAGGGTAGTGACCTTGAGAATGTTCTAGACTAATTGAACTCAGGTCATGATGAGTGTGGGGGGAAATGACCTACATAACACACCCCCTCTTCAAAAAAAGAAAATTTTTCAAAGAAAATCTTTCTTTTACAAATGTAATCTTGAAAAGGATTTAAGTACTCAAATTTGTTTTACTCTAAAGTAAAATTTCTTGAAAGTGAACAACAATAAAATTTCTTGAAAGTGAACAACAATAATTTCTAAATACGAGAGAGACAGTCTGCAATTAAATTGTCTCTGCCTTTGATATGTCTAATGTCAAGATTAAACTCCTGTAACATTAAACTCCATCTTAGCAATCTCTGATTTTGCCTTTAAATTTCTGCAGAAAAACAAGAGGTTGTGATCAATATAAACCACTATTGGCTGATTTGAAGAAGTAACATAAACTTCAAAATGCTGTAAAGCTAATATCAAAGATAAACACTCTTTTTCAATTGTAGAGTAGTTTCTCTGGGATTTGTTAAATTTGCGTGAAAAATAGCAAACAGGATGATCTACCCCATGACTATCCTCTTGCAATAAAACAGCACCAGCAGCCGTATCACTAGCATCCACAGCTAATTTGAATGGCAAAGTGAAATCTGGTGCAGACAACACTGGAGCACTTTGCAGTATGGCTTTTAAGTGTATCAAATGCCTGTTGGCATTGCTCTGACCAAACAAACTTTACTTTCTTTTTAAGTAAGTTAGTCAAAGGCTCAGTAATTGTGGAGAAATTTGGACAGAATTTTCTGTAGTAACCAGCCATACCGAGAAAGCGCATCAGTTGTCGTTTGCAGTTTGGTATGGGAAAACTTGAAATGGCACTGATTTTGGCATCAACAGGTTTTACCTCACCTGTCCTACAGTATGTCCGAGGTAAGTTACCCTTGCCCAACCAAACTCAGATTTGGCAAGGTTGACAGTCAACATTGCTTTGCTCAGTCTCTCAAAGAACTTCCGCATGAGCTTGATGTGTTCCTCCCAGGTGTCACTATACAGGACGACGTCGTCAACGTAGGCTGCACACCCGTCTAGCCCGGATATGACGTCGTTGATCATCCGTTGGAACGTTGCCGGAGAGTTCTTCATTCCGAATGGCATCACCTTGTACTGGAACAATCCGTCTGGTGTAACAAAGGCGGATATTCCACGAGCACGATCCGTCAGAGGGACTTGCCAAAATCCCTTCAGTAGGTCAAATGTTGTCACATACTTGGCTTTTCCCACTCGGTCGATGCAGTCATCAATCCTCGGGATTGGAAAGTGTCTGTCTTTGTTAAAGTGTTGACCTTCCTAAAGTCCGTGCACATACGATAACTGTGGTCTGATTTGGGAACAAGTATGCACGGCGAACTCCAGTTACTTTTACTGGGTTCAATAAAGTCATTGTCCAGCAGGTATTTGACTTCTTCCTGGAGATATTTCGCTTTTGTTGGATTCAGTCTGTATGGATGTTGTTTTACAGGCTTACTGTCCCCAACATCAACGTCGTGATAGATGACGTTTGTCCTCGTTGGAACATCTTGAAATAGGTGTTTATATTCGTGGAGCAGTTCTTTCACCTGTTGTTGTTGTTCTGGCTGGAGGTGTGCCAACTTTGTAGACTCCAGCTTCTCCAGGATTTCTGAGTTCTGAAGCTTGACCGAGCCCAGCTTTGAGTTTAGAGTATTTTCACTCAAGTCAGTTTCAGTATCACTATCTTCATAATGGTTTGAACTGACTGCACTGACAGGCTGAGTTATAGTAGGATTATCCCTATCCAAATATGGCTTAAGCATTTATGTGACATAGCTGTTTTTGTTTTCGCCTGTCAGGTGTTATTATGATGTAATTTAAATCACTTAATTTCTTATCAATTAGGTATGGCCCAAAGTAACGAGCGTGGAGTGGTTTGCCAGGAATTGGAAGTAGAACAAGAACTTTTTGACCTGGTTCAAACTTCCGTTTTGAGGTGTTTTTATCATATTTGGTTTTTATTGACTGCTGAGATGACTCAAGATTTTCTCTGGCTAATTCACATGCTTTAGAGAGTTTCGTACGAAAATCTGACACATTTTGCAAAATATTCAGACAATCATCATCGTCTGATAGGAATTTCTCTTTAACGAGCTTAAGTGGGCCACGGACTGTATGTCCAAATACAAGCTCAAATGGGCTAAAACCAAGAGACTCCTGAATTGACTCTCTAACAGCAAAGAGCAAAAAATGAATTCCTTCATCCCACTGCTTCTCTGTGTCAAAACAGTAGGTCCTAATCATGTTTTTCAAAGTTTGATGAAATCGCTCAAGAGTACCCTGACTTTCTGGGTGATAGGCGGATGACCTATACTGTTTAATGCCTAGCTGATCCATTACTTGTTGAAAAATTCCAGACATAAAGTTGGAGCCTTGATCGGACTGGACACATTTAGGGAGGCCAAATAAAGTGAAAAATTTGACTAAAGCTTTCACTATAGTCTTTGTCTTTATATTTCTCAGTGGTATGGCTTCTGGGAACCGAGTTGATGTACACATTATTGTCAGCATGTACTCATTTCCTGATCTTGTTTTTGGTAGGGGCCCAACACAGTCTATTAGTATCCTACTAAATGGTTCTTGAAATGCAGGAATTGGCTGTAAAGGGGCCTTTGGAATGGTCTGATTTGGCTTTCCTACCATTTGACATGTGTGACAAGTTTTACAGAAATGTGCTACATCCTGCCTGAGATTAGGCCAATAAAAGTGACTGAGAATTTTATGATAAGTTTTCCTGACTCCTAAGTGACCAGCCCAGGGGGTTTCATGGGCCAGGCGCAATATTTCAGCACGATAGGGCTTTGGAACCACAATTTGATGTTTTATAGCCCAGTCGTCATCAACCAAGACATCTGGAGGTCTCCATTTACGCATGAGAATACCAGATTTTGTATAATAGGAAACAGAGCTATCTGAAGTTTTACCTTCATCATCTACCCTGTCAAACAAAGACAAAATATCTGGGTCTTTGTGTTGTTCTGCAATGAGATTTGATCTAGAAAATGTCTGACTTTGGTCAGCAGAAGTTTTACTGGAAGTTTCAAATCACGAGGGATAACGGAATGATCCGTGTCAAACACCTGACTGAGAAAGGTGTCATTTAAGTCAACATCTGTGACATTATTTTTGAGAGTATTTTGATTCTCGGAAGTTTTCTTTGACATGGCTCGAGTAATGGCACATGATGGAAAAGGCCGGGAATGTCTTCCTCTATTGGCTCTGGATTTTGATCTAAACTAGGATTATCAGTCACAAGTGGATTAGTAATGACCTTGTCCCCAGCAAGGTCGTTTCCAAGAAGAAGGTGAATCCCTTCAAAAGGCAAAAATGGCCTAATACCTAAAGTCACAGGTCCAGAAACAAAGTCCGAAGACAAATAGACATTATGGAGAGGAACAGGAATAAAGTCATTGCAATCTACCCCTTAATAAGAACTTTAGAACCTGAAAATGACTTTTCAGAAAACGGCAGGGTATCTGCCAACAAAAGAGACTGGGAAGCCCCGGTATCTCTTAAAATTTTGACAGGGGTAGCGGAAGAGAAATCACTAGAAAGTGATATAAAACCATCATGAATAAATGGTTCGAAAATACCCATAATGCTATCTTGAGAAGAATGACCTTGACCTCATTAATTGGGGTTGAGAGGGATTTAACCTCAGAAAATGTGTTACACACATTATTAGACTCTAATTGAGTTGATGAAGAAATAAAGCCGGTGGGCTTAGATCCACTTTGACCACTTTGACCTTCACGTTTTCTTTTCAATTTGAAACACTCTGACATTAAATGGCCGTCTTTCTTACAATAATTACAAGAAAGTGTACCGAACTGTTTGTCAGAAGGAGATTGAGACTTGGGATCTGATGATGTGGGAGTGTTATTTGAATTTTGTGAACTGTTTTCATTTGATTTCCTACTCTCCTTTGAAAAATTCTTGGATGAAAAGGAGGAGTTAAATTTACCTGCATTGTTTCTGTAGGAAAAGGACTGGGATGGTTTGCTGAGAAATGAAGATTTGTGAGTCAATGAGTAATCATCGGCCAAACGTGCAGCAACCTCCAATGTATCTGCCTTTTGTCCATTGATAAACGTCTTGATGTCACTCCGGATGCACCTTTTAAATTCCTCAATCAAAACAAGTTGTCGTAATTTGTCATAATTCTGACTGACCTTTTCCGAAGAACACCAACGATCAAACAGTTGTTCTTTTGTTCGAGCAAATTCAACATAAGTTTGATCTTTCACCTTCTCACAATCCCTAAATTTCTGACGGTAAGCTTCAGGCACCAACTCATAGCCCTTGAGAATTAATTCCTTCACAGAATCATAATTTGAAGCCTGTTCTACTGACAACTGAATGTAAATTTCTCTGGCTTTACCCACCAAAGCACTCTGCAAAAGCATAGCAGGACTCCTTAGGCCAATTCAGACTCTGAGCAATTTTCTCAAAATGAAGGAAATATTTATCAACATCCTTTTCTTGGAAAGGGGGAACTAACCTGAAATGCTTAGTGATGTCAAACTTGTCTGAAGGGAAGAATTTTCCTGACTGTCCAAGCTCTAAACGTTTATTTCTACCTGCAATCGCTGTTCTTCTAATCGCAATTCTTTTTCTCTCTGTCTTTCTTCCATTTCTAATCTTTCCTGCCTTTCTTTTTCTTCCATTTGCAATTCTTTTTCTTTCATTTGTAATTCTTTTTCTTTCTGTCTTTCTTCCATTGCTAACTTTTCACGTGCCAAATCTGCCTGTATTTCTAACTCTAATTTTCTGAGTTCAAAGGAAGACTCAGGTTCATAATCTTTTAGGGCAGACTCCTCAAAATGGCCTGAATCAACTAAATGTTTTGCAATCTTGAACTGTATCTCTCGCTTGCGCATAGATCTTTTGACATCTACTTTAAGGAAATTTGCCAGTGCTATGAGGTTGTCTTTTCTGAGGGAATTAAATGTGTCCTGATCAAGGTCCTCCATAAATTCGTCTGGCTTGAATTCCGCCATGATTAAATTTCGCTGAGTTCACAGTGTAAAGTAGTTTTGAAAAGGTAGGCAAAATGTTGTCAAACGGCTCAAAATATTCGTCTCCCGGACGAGCCCCCAATTTTGTTACGTGCAGAGAAAACGAACAAAAGGGTGAACTCAGCAGTTTCCGTTTAAACAAAATTTATTACGAAAATAAAACTAATTGCTAAGTCAGGGATAGAGTACAAGCTTTAAAAGTGTACAGACTACTTATCTCAGCTGGGACGGCAAAGCTCCAGTCTCAGAGTTGTAACAGTCAGTTGGATGAATGAACAGTCCTTTGGCTTGCAGGCTCGAAACTGAACAAAGTCCACAGTATAAATCCAGCGTTGGCAGTGAAGGTCTTGAAAAGTCTAGTCTTGAGAATGACTACTGCTGGAGTTTAGTAACACACAAGAGACACGATCCCAAAAGTCTGACTGGAAGCTGAGCACGTCCCTTTTATAAAGGCATATAAGAACAATCTAGAACTTTTATTGACATGCTAATTACTGTTCTAAAATTATCTCCCTTACACAACTAATCAACTTTCCAGAACATTCCAAACATGACTAATTGAATTCAAGGTTGTGAGGTCATTGAGGGTAGTGACCTTGAGAATGTTCTAGACTAATTGAACTCAGGTCATGATGAGTGTGGGGGGAAATGACCTACATAACACCAGGTTAACTGAAATACATCATTCGACCGTCATTGTTGTCGATGTCATTTCTCGTTACGTCACGCCAGGAAGCAAGCTATCATACATATGTCATAGATAGGTAACCATTTACTGAACACACACACGTTTTGAAACATACCATGGTTGCTTGATAGTATTTCGATATGTATAGCTCTTCGGAACCGTTTACACCAACATCATAAGATTCCTTTTTCAAAGGAGCCCGATCTGACGATCGTTGTAAACAATGGTGGTCACTTGGAGGAAACCTAACGCCTTTGTGTCTTTGTTCCTTCAAGATGGGGGAAATGAGCTCTACGTAACAAATATTTTGTCGTCAAAATACTTCTGACAAGGCTAACTCCTAAGACAAGAAAGAAATACCCCCTTCATTAACAACTCGATTTAAAATTCACAGAAAGTACGTACAACGAATCGATAGTCTTTAAGCCTACCTTCGTTTGAGAATAGACTCCATAACTTTGCCAGCAGTACACCCATTGCACATAACGTTGAAAAATTGTCTACTACAGCGTAAAAAGGTATAGTCAGAACTTCTTCCACTATACGGGTCCAATGTGAAGATTGACCATTAAGGTATCGGTGCCCTTCTTGTTTTGACGCAACAACTTTGGGATACGGAAGTTATTTCGGAGCGAAACTGTCTTATGATGTCATCACGGCTTTCCCAAAAATGCAATGGCCAGAATAGACGTGTCGAACTTACGCATGCGCAATGTTATAGAATTATGGGTACTCAACAACGCCGCCTAGCGACGACGGGGGATGACTCACAGTTCTGCACAGGGGGCGTGACAGAAGAGGTTTCCAGTGACGTCATGTTTTTCGTTGTCTTTCCCTATTTCTCCGAAACCGACTTTTCCGCTTCATGCGTAAATATCCACCGCACTTCTTCAAAATCGTAAATACGAAGGTATTCCTAACTTTACAGGGAATCCTTTAGTGATCAATAGATTATTCATGAGTATCGTGACCATAACGCTGAATGAACGCAAAACCAGTCCGACGGACTAGCCCAGTAAGACTTATAGACCGAGAGGGGCGGGAATCCCCGGAATACCGGAAACGTGCAAATGAATGCAGTACTCACGACTGGACAAGTTGGCCAAGAATGGTAAATATTATTTGACTACCACCATTCTAATACTCACGTCTTGAATTGACAGCCGAGGCCTTCATTTATTATTGTGACGACCTTCTCACACCCGTTGTTCTGCTGGTTTTTTGCTCTGACACAAGTTTTTCTCATCACTTTACAAATATATTACTGTAATCAGTTTGTTAAAACCAACCACATACTGACGATTTTGCTACAGTATGAACAGGGACGTGTGATCGTTGAAATTCATCGACTCGACGAGGGAATATCTCCATTGAATGTCTGATCACACTGACAAGATGTTAAAATATCTGTGTCGCCGTCCAGGTTTTCCGTTTCCACGCTATCCGAACGATAACACAAAGCTTTATTACGGAATAAAATCAATATTTTTTTATTTCGGCTCTGGTATTTTATTAAATCCAAACATTTTAATTATTATCACATCTGAAAATAGCACTAGTGTTTGATTATTGCAATACAATCGCAAAGTATACGTTTTCCTTGAAACGGTAAGATTTTCACCTATTATATTATGTTATACATGACAAGCAAGTACAGTAACACCAATAAAATCTCTAATGAGACAAAAATAATCATAAAATTAATGCCAAGAACGGAAATTTGCCCCTGTACAATGACTTCTCATGTAGTGAAAGATATAACGTAAATAATTTTGACTGGGGTGAATGGGAGTAACTGCATGTATCGCTTTCCGCACGCTTCAGCCCAACTGCGCAGGCTCATTTTTCTGAATCGAATTCTCCATTGTATCATGCAATACGATAGTTTATAAAATCACGGAAAACAGTAGCTTCCAACGGCTTTTACAGTTGACAGATTTTTACTTTATCTTAAATCATTTCAAAGTCGGCATAATTTCTTTTTCCCAGTAATGCAATGCTCTGTCAATCTTGACCTCTTGAATTTGTGGACATAATTTCAAAATCAACTGTTTCATTTCTTCAAGAGATTCCAACTTTGTCTCGTGCAGACATTTGTCGTCTTGCTCTGTTAGAAGGGATCTGTCTCTTAAAGCAACGCATCTGCCGTTTAGAAAAGAAACAACCCTCAGACTTACAAGAAAGGGAGTTGTTCCAGGTATTGTGTAAACACCATGCATAACAGTATCATAGTAGCTGTAATCAACCGGTGTAAGCTTGAAATCATAACAACGTGTCCACTTACAGGTCGAATTCTGAGGTAAAGGCTTTGCAGTTTCTTTGGTGAGTTTCCGTATGTTTTTCATAATGTGTCTTTCAATGACATCACCGTTTCTCAGGAACTTATACTGACAAAATGAATGACTATAGACAGGAGATTCTTGTTCAAAATCCAAAGGAATGGCTTGGAAGGTTGGATAACCAGACCCAACATCGACCATGAACTGATCACCATCACTTATCACGTTGTTGACAACAAATAAACAGTGATCATCAGGATTAGCAACGCAAGCTGGAATGAAAACTACGTCATAGCCAACAGACTCTAAGATGAACTTCAAAGCTACATTGTTCACTAAACAAATTCCTCCAATCAGCGCTTCAGTATCTTCTTTCATTTCTTCAATAGAGGGCGCTCGTCTTTCATCTTTGTTGTGACAGAGTAAAGTGATATTCTGGAAGGGAATCGAGTAGTGATAGGCTCGGATCACGGAGTTGAGAAACGCAAGTCGATTTTCCTTAAACTTTCCTGATGGATTTCCAATTTTCAGATCCTTCTCGACAAAGTTTAGAGCCTCTTCATGGGTGAACATGTTTTACTCTGACCTGAAACATTCAATAGCGCAGAGAGAGAGAGAGAGAGAGAGAGAGAGAGGTTAGTTAGGGTGTACTCAGTTATTCTTCTATATACGTCTATTCTGACCATTTTTCGGAAAGCGTGAACGTTAGAGTCACAACTCAGTTACTTTGTAACTTCAGCCAATCCTGAATACAGCTGGTACTTATAAGTTTCATGCATCCTGCAATCCTCAGACAGACAGAATGAATATGTGTATATATATATATATATATATATATATATATATATATATATATATATATATATATATATATATATATATACAATATATATATATATTATTTTCACACACATATGTATACTTGTATATCACAACCCGTGTAAGCTCGAAATCACCATATATATTAACGTTGACCTGACAAAAGAAATTAGTTGAAAGAGCTTTTCCCAAGTCCCTACTCTGCTCCCAAATTTTATACACAGCGTACTTGTTATTTGAATCTTTAAACAGTTTTCAATGCAGTTGTGCTACTGCCAATTATTGGTTACATACGGTATATAATCATAATCTTCACCAGAGTATATTTCTGACTCTGATATCGCTGTTGTTTTGACACATTCAGTGAACATTTTTCCCTGAAAGCCTGCTTTTCCATTTTCAGGAATATATTTTATCATGTTCATTGAATTCTCACCTAAACTGCCGCTAGGTCTCACTTTCAAGCAAAACATTTGCATTTTCACGATAAATGCATTTACACATTTTACACACTTTAAGGGGTAAAGTGGTGCACCGTGTCCCCGAGGTGTTCATTGAATTGGTTACCTATTAACTGTCTTACTAATTTTTCTGTATTTGATATTTAATCGAAGTTAGTTGGATTACCCAGGCTATCAGTTCTTATTGGTTCTATTTGCTGTGCACACAAAAAGTCAATGATGGATCCGTAATATGTCAAAGAAGTGGGAGAGAGGGACTCAGTTCTGTACCAGACCACAGACATCGCTTCAAAACAATGGCTGGCTAGTCACGTGACTGGTCAACTGCAGCGTGGTATCACATATCAACAGGTGCGCATTGTCATTTAAATAGCGTTACCAACCAGAATGTTGCAGTGCCATCCTTGAATCACTTGTTGATTTTCTGTAGCACTTACCTTCAGTAATCTGGCAAAGATTGGATTGGTCAAAGCATGGAGTTAGCTGGCTACCTGTGTGCTAGTTCCGTGGTTCGAGAAACGTGTCAGCTGCGACCACGTTGGTCGGTTATCTATTAGCCAAACGAAGCCAAAACATCACCTATTACATGTAAGGGTGTGGCCTCCATGTGAGGTCGCATGACCCTCAACGCCAACGAAGGTACTAGTGTAAACAATGCATACGTCCAACCCTAGACTTGGTTCAAGTCGGTAAATTTTTAAAAAATGAAATCATTTACAATAGTTTCTCTTGTGTCTCTCCTATTTCGTACAAACCTATTCGGAGCTCGGCGTCTATGTCTATGGGGGCATAGACGCCGAGCGGAATAGACCGACCACAGGTGACTGTGCTATAGCCATGGTGACATGAAGATGTAGAAAGCATAGGAGCGTACTTCACGAGTGTAACAATATTTGAAAGTTGCACAAACAACGTTGGTCAGTTATCTAATATATATATATATATATATATATATATATATATATATATATATATATATATATATGCATTGAACGCACCGCATTTCTCAAGTGCCAAGTTTGTACTCGATCTCCGTTTAACACGATTGGTACTAATTTGGGATAATTGGCCATGGATGGTGAAGTAATGTCTGTTTAATCTGCAAATGTAAGCTCATCTGCTTTTATTTTTAAATTAAATACTTGTTTTTATGAGTAATCTGTAATATGGCAACATTCAGCTGTAGAGCACCTAACATTTTTGAGAAATTTGTAAAATATATGAAGATCCAATTATCCCAAATTAATTCCAATCTTGGTTTATGCATAACTTCCTTTGTTTGCCGTCCTTGGATAGGGCCAACCAAAGACGAATGGAAATATAACAAGGAGAAAGTGAGCAAGCCAATCATTATGTTTGAAATATTAAAAGAGAGAAAGCTTGTAATTCGCAGCGATTTATAGTTAATCAGGGAGAGATGGGTCAGCAAAATCTTCTTGTGCCTCTGTCAAATCAATGATAAAACAATTCTTGACACCCCCACTCTGCGCCATTACTAAGGACAATTTGATGACTTTGTGCAGTTTGTGGAATATTTGTATATTTACATTTAAAATTGAAATGAGATACTTGGCATCAAGTGCTGTTCATATATTTCAAACCAACTGAAGCCTAGAATGGCCGTATCATCGATATTTTCAATTCATGTTACCGGTGATGTCTTCTGTTATTAAAAGGGCAATATCTGTTACTTGCGATATTTTCATTATCACTGTTCTGCAAAACAATCCTTCATCTCTCTAGAGTACGTTGAAATACAAAGTACAACTTGACAACACTACGCATCCTGTACAATATTTGATATGTAACTGTTTATTAATGAATTTCAGTCCAGACTCAGTTTAGCAGTCAAATTCAATAATCAATTCAATAATGTTATACCATTACATATATATCATATACATAGGCTGTGTTGACAATTTGATACAAGCTTTTCCTCGTGATTTTTGCGATGGACCAAGATACGATGTTTTACATCACGATACAGAGCAAATATATCGGAAAGTCCAACAAAAGTTACCGCGACATCCGTCAAATTAGCAATTGTTGCGAAAATTAACGTCGATCAATAAGAACATGAACAAAATGGAATAATTGATTATTGGCTGTTAAAAAGTTGTTTAATTTGTATCATCTCAGTTTCATTTTGCATTTACAGAAACCAATAAACAGAGGCAAAAGCGGTCAATAAATCATAATTACCTTCATATAATCTGAACGGTGAGACATTGCCAGGAGTGCAAGAGACATACTCTGGATCTATGTCAACTGTACGAGCATGCCGTTTTACGCCCAAATTTAGTGTCGAATATCGTCTGCCAGAGTCGATCACTTTGCCTTGATCTATGCTAGCTTTTGAAGTTTCTACAGATTCGTGTTGTAATTATCAACTGCCAAACTCTGCAAATTCTAACATAAGTACCTTTAAATTAAATCTGAAATGATAAATCTTCAGTTTCTGCTGTTTTGCTTCGACTTGAATCTGCCAGGATACTGCTGTGCAGAAATGGTGGATATGACATGATGAAAATTTGATAAAAGTTGTATCATATACTAAATTTATCGCGTTTTATTTTTGAAACTCTCCAATTACCCAGAAGGCATAGCGAAAACCTATAACCTTACATTATAATTATTATTGCGTTGATTCCGTAGCACTTAATGACTGTTCATAGTTTCATTTTACACTCGGGGTATCTGTCAGGCTTGGTCTGTGAGTTTCTTTAATAATTGATGCCGCATGAAGTGACATTGTTAAAAAATCGTGAACGGTCCATGATTTTTCGATATAGGCCTAATGCAGAAGCTGTGAATTTCGATCTCATGTTTAAAATCATATAATATACAAATACTGCGTTGGAGCATGGTGATAAGCAAACGCAGCAACAAATGCAGAAGAAACCATAGTGCAGAGAATAGCATCAAATGTTACAGTTTCGAATCATTTCACCCTCCCATAACCTCCAAATGCCAAATGACTTAACTATTTTGATACAAAACGCGAGAGAGTTTGAACTCAGGCTACCCGGATACGACATCAAAGTTTAATAAACTTTTATCAGTTCGATGTTCAGAAAAACTACGATGTACACATATACTATATCAAAAAAGGCCTATTCGATCAACACACGGTGTGTTCCAAAGCTACAAAGCGTACCTTGTTTATCCCATTGATAAATAATTTGATACAATTGTTGCTGGAGATGAAGTTCAGATTTCGACAGGCCAAATAACTCCATAGAAACCCTGGGGTTTAAAATAATGCTGTAAATAGAGACATCTACTTAGTTCGAACCGTCCAGCAGATTTACACAACTTTCCAAATATCACCAACTGTCATACATCAGCATCTCTCGGCAAAGCAGGATGGGTAATTTTCTATGGAGCTGAGGACACGCGAGATTACCCCATTGTTCGAACAAAGTACGTCACAGCGTCAGTTTAACATTGTTCGTTGATGTTTGTGATTCGACAGGTGCATCACAAACTGTCGGATATCTAATCGCGAAACACATGGAGAAAAAGTTAAAAGGTAATAACGTCACTTCATTTATGTTTTACTTTACTTTCTTGGTAACACGAATGAACAAAACTGTGTTGTCTTTAGGCAATTTATGATCATTCTATGTAGGCAATTTATGATCATTCTATGTTCATAATGCAAAACAAGCAAAATTCGGTATTGAGAACCACTGGCACGAGAAGGAGTGTCACAATAGACTTATCGGTATTGTCTTAAAGAAAACAAACAAATGATTTTATTTTTCTATGTATTTTACTCGTTGTAATCGGGGTTTGCAATATCGTACATCAGTTGTATGCTCGTGATATTCCGACAAGTGATCCGAAAATTACCGAGTATAGGCAAGAGCGACACCAAGTCGAACAGTGTTGGTGCGTGACGCGACTTACGTAGGAGCTATTCGAACGTTTCTCTCATTGTTGTCTGTTTCTGTCGTCACTGTTAAAATGAAAGTATAGACCTTTTCCCGGTTATCCCACAATGCATTGTAGTGACTTTATCAAACTCCGTATAAAAGCTAAAAACAGCGAAAACATGCAGATTTGTTTTGTACAACGGATTGTTATAGAAGAATGACACAAATTTGCAATACCAAATAATGCCCCATATATAATATAACCATCAGCAACGAAAATATAGGTTCAGGATGTACCCTGCCATAGAGTTCTATGAGTAACGTACCCTGCGTGTACCCTACGGCTAAAAAGTTCTATGCGTAACGTACGGTTTGTATACCCTGGCGCGCACTGCATCATGGAACCGGTAAAAGAGCTATTGCGTCTGATTGGTCGGTAAAGTTAGTTACCACTGACGACGATACCGTCGCTATGTTTACTGCGTATAGAAGCCATCGTTTATGATCAACGTTCAGCATTACGTTCGTATAGACGACCGTAAGCATCGGAACTGGCGTCTGAACTTTTGCGAAATGCGTCGTTTGCAAAAATGTAAGTGAATGCCACATATAAGATTGCTCCATTTCAATAATTTACATTTTTGTATCGCTCAAGAAAAAAAAATCCCGCTATTGTTTCGGAACGTAATAGGTGTCACCACGAAGTCGGTGTTCCAGATTGATTCGGATACTGACTGGCTTGCCCAACAAAGTGGTTTAGAACGGTTGGTTTTAGTTATACTCTTCAGCTTTGCTCTGTGGATTTATCATCTACAAAAGTCGTTTTTCGTTTAAAATTGTTTTATTGAGCATAGAGTGTTTGTCATAGAAAATAATCGAATCCACGCTGTTATGCTTGCGCGTGTGTTACTACCTCTTATTTTCAATTTTTTTCGGTGTGTGGAGTGGTTTCGCTTGCCTCTGCTGAATAATTACTTGTACATTATCAAAAGTCTTAATAGCTACGCCTTTGTAAAATACCGAGTACGCGTACAATAGATTTAATTTATCAGAGCTTGTAAACAAAACGTATGACACATAGGCCTAGACCTTTTCCCGGTTATCCAGCAATGCATTGTTGTGGCTGGATGAAACACTGCATATACACATAAAACAACAAAAACATATTGATTTTGGGTTGTACAACGGATTGTTATACAAGATTAACACAAATTTGCAACGCCAAAAATTGCCTCATGTATCCATCGGCGTGTACCCTGCCATATAGTGTTCTATGAGTAACAAACCCTGCTGCGTATACCCTACGGCTAAAAAGTTCTATGAGTAACGTACGCCTTGTATACCTTAGCGCGCAATGCATCATGGAACCGGTAAGAGAACTATTACGCGGCATGCGTGAGCGCGTTTCATACTTCATCACTTCGAGACCGAAGTCTCTTGATGATTGGTCAATAAAGTTGGTTGCCAGGGCAACGAGAACGTTGCTAAGTTCATACTGTAGACTCCGCCATTTGCGTATAGAATTCGCAGTGTGTGCAGTGGCTTCCTGTAGCAGCGTTGTAACTTGACCGGTAAGGGAACTTTTCTCTGCAAAAAGTAGACAACAGTAGTATTGACGAACTTTCGCTTTTTTAATTATTAATTAATGTTGTTTAATATTTTTGACATGTAAAAACATCGAGTACCAAACTTTATGTTAGTGAGAACCGATATATGGGCCGTCAAACATGATACACCTTCGATGTTGCGACGTGTGATAACAGGGCACGACACAGTTCAGTGATTGCTGTGTACATGTCTTAAAAATTTGTATTCCATGGCGACTACTAATTTTTTTGTTGAACAAAGTAGATCGATAATAATCTATCGAAAGCGCCGGTGGGTCTGACTTCGAACTTAGGGTCTATGGTTTGAATTATGAAACTCGCAATTTGCCGACTAAACATTTTATTTTGAGTATATCCTGCCATCCTACAGTACAATTTCGGCCAAACTTTACAATCGAAGCCGCACTGTAAGTCACAGGTGATATCATATTAAGATAACCGCTTTCTCATACGGATTCTTGGAAAATGTAAAGAAACAATTTCAACCGTGCATAAAAAAGAAAACACGGACACGGGTCTTTGACTTCCGCTACACCTGCACGTGCACGATATTGCAGTTCCATAGCAATGTTCTCATTGTTCTAGCTCAAGTTCTGATTCGAGAACAGCTCGTGCCGTAGTTTGCAAAGCGCGTGCTCAATTGGCGCGTGTATGGAACTTGCTATGGAGACTGGAAAGTAAATGCGAACGTCAGGTTGTCGCACCAGACGCTGATTGGTAGACGAAATCGGTCGTCATGGGCAACGCGATGTTCTTTTGTTCATCGTTACGTGCTTTATTCTTTCGCTTGTTCCCGCAACGTCAATATGACAACAACCTTCCGTAGGACTAGCCGGCATAACGCGTTATTTTAATATTATTTTAATAGTAAGTCATTCCGATTTTTGACAAAAATCAACTGTGGCTGCTGTTAAATGCATCCGAACTGCAGTATGGAGAGCCATTTTGGAGTTGACGGTCACGCAAGATATGCATGTGATTAGACGGCGCACCGTCCCTCCACCCGAGGGACAGTGGACGGTGATACTTTATGGTAGTGTTCGAACCGCCAATCTCTCCTGTTCGGTGTTGATTAATATTTTAAACAGAAGTGATTGGCCGGATTAAAGTTGAATCTTGCCACATTTAAATCAGTATACTTTCCATATTCAATTACTCTGTTGAATTTTCTTGGTATTATTTTTAAAAAAATTAAATATATTGAACAAGTCTTCTAACACAGTAATCAAACCGTTTTGTAGCTGATTGCAAAAGATAATTTTGGCAGATAATGTTGGATTACACTATAAGTTGAATGTTTTTCTTGTTCCCAATTATACCTAACCCTGTTTCTAGAATTCAATATAATTTGTTTTATCTAAGGTACTTTGTCTATATTCTATTGAAGTTGGTACATTTGGATGATTTGTTCAGCAAATAAGGGTATACTGCATTGATCAAAGGAGCCGATTATGTAGAGACAATCCCTGTTCTACAACTAGAAACAACAATAATAATATTACTATTGATAACGGTATTTTCAAAGTAAGGCTTTAAGTATTGCTTGTCATCAAAAATTTCCTCTGGAAACAACTTTGCTGTAATATGAAAACTCTGATGGACTCTCCACAACACATAAAATTAAACAGAAACACAGTTTCACATAAAAGACACATCTTTATTTAAAAACAACAAAAAGACTACATGGGTATACTGGCAGAAGCAAGACAACACTTTATTGTGTGTGTGTTCTGTTTACAGAGAACGGAATTGTCAGATGAAGATGGACAATCAGAGGTTAGCTTTTGGTGTGTGTATAGGTACGTATGGGATAATCAGAAGACCTGCTGCAGAGGTAGGATGCCTTTTTACTGCATAAGTCTAGAATTCTTTGGACCGGCTTGGATTTGTCTGACCACAGGAGAATCAAGTTTCAATGGTTAATAGATGTTTTCTGGGTAAGCATGTAAGGTTTTTCCTGGGTACAGATGAATGAAGAATTCTTGTAAAAAGAATGCTGTTTGTCCCTGTCAATATCACTTGGTAAGTAGTCATTCATGTACATGTACAATGACTATTCATCCTTCTTGGTTTAACGCATCCATGTTTGTACTTGTTCTGTACCCTCATAGAAATACACAGGCAATAGTCAAGGAGTGAGTATAACCATAAAACACTCTGAAAATATTACCTTTGTCACTGACTCATGAACATCATTAAATAACAATGTACTTTTAGTAAAGAAATGTGTATAGAAGGTGAAGTAATGTACTATATAGTGTACTATATACAAACAACGCTCATTATCGTATTTCCAGGTTTGTGTTGTAAAATGTTAAACCCATAATGCTATACCCTGTAGCAAATACTGTATGTCAAGATTTTCTATCAAATGAGAAATCTCATTGAAACATTATGAGCTAAAAATGGCAGCTTAGATTTCCTTTTACAGAAACATATATAAAGCTGTGTATCGGAAATTACATTTACTATACATGCACCGGGAAATGTTCTACATTTGGATTGACAGTGTTGTCAATTTGATTTATGTTACATACTGCCATGATAATAGCGTTTGTTTTAGAACCATTCATTTAGAAAATTACAAACAAACATAAACAAACAAAGATATAACATTTATGATGTCATTGATGAGGAAGACTTGCCTTGAAGATGAAGTGATAAAATTTCAAATTTTCAAAAGCTGCCTTTAAAATAAATGACAAGAAATCTCTGCAACTTGAAAGCAGTGTCTTTACATAGAAAAAGAGGATTTTCGCCATTTAAATGAAGGTTAAATCCATTGGCAAAGGTCAAGGATCAGAGAGAAGATCAAGATGAAAAAGTAACCTGGCAAGACAAAGTTGGAGTTACCATCATTTCAACATACATTTACATAGATTGAAAGCCAAGTTCTAATATGTATGTTAAAAGACTTGAGTTTAGATATTGGAATGAGTATAATATACTTTTGCTACAAATAAGAAGAACTTGATGGGAGTGAAAACAAAGTAATTATCATAGCAATGATCTTATTTAGTTTTATCAGTGTCCTTGATTGCATCACAAGCACTTGGATTGTCTTGAAAACTTGTGTCTGTTCTTGTTACTAACAGCAGAGATGGGGTCCCTGGTCACATATGATTGTGATTATGCATTGTTTGCTATCGAGGGCTCTCTGCATAAAAATACCTGGGTGAATAAAAAAACTGAAATCAGATTCTTGAATTCAAATTGCATCATAGATTTGAAGCGATAAATTAAGAAGAGTGCTGATGAAGGGAAACAAAAAATATTATATAATAGGTGCTGATAATCTGTCGGAAACAATAGATAAGTTGGAATGGTATCCTGTGAAAGCAGGGTTACAGGAACTAATGAAGAGGTACATATCACTAATATGATGAGGACTGGAACATTAAATGACTAAAACAGAATATATCACTGATGTTGTTCTTTGTAACACCATGGTAACATGGCAATCATGGTAACAGTATGGTTTATGAAGGACCATAGTAACAGCGATAGTAATTTCTGGTAATCAGGCAAGCAAAAACATGAATATTCAAGCACATTTGAACAAATAGTATGATATCTAAGCGGTAAATCTTAAATTGTCACACTGGAAACTGCCTTTACAAAAGCTATAAAAATGGTGGGACAGAAGATGTTAGAATGGTCTATCTCTATGGAATGATTGATCCTTGAGTATGGAAAGTTAAAAAATCCCGCACAAAAAGTCTGTACATTAAACTGGTCAAGCTGTAGATTTAAAAGCAGAAAACATAAAAAGGAGGGGGGGAGATTGGTCAGTTCATTGCTATGGTGTATCAACTATGTCTTATAATTAGAATGTATATAAAGATAGAAATGGTACTGCCACATGTTGAACATTGGCTGGATTCAATCAGTGCTGATTATTGAGTTGTTTTAGTATTGTTTGCTGAGCTCTTTGATACTCAATAACATGCTGTTTGCACTTTTAAGGTTTTCTTCTAAGACTTTATTTATTTTTACATTAAAGTTTGATCACATTTCAATAATGGTTCACTTCAATGATAATGCATTGAAAATGTAATGCATTGAAATGTAATGGATGTCCAAACACAGGGCTTATGTTAAGCAAAGAATTTTGTGCTAGGTATGAGCCATTGTGTAGTGCGTAACTGCAATAATCTTCACTTTTCATTTCCTTGCTGTTTTACATCGTTTTCATACATCTGCAACTACAAGTATCTAAGTATAATTTTTCACACAAATCTGGCGCATTTTACTCTAATTGTGGACACAACATGCATTCTACGACAAATCAGAATCAATATCTGTCAGTACTATGTAAATGACAACTGAACATAACATTATGCGTTTCATATTTGACATTTACTGTTTTTTTAAAGAAGGTAAATAATTGGGCTGTAATCATTTTATAAATGCATACACTTTATTGCCGCCTCTCTCTCTATACTGTCAACTATCGTAACCTAGAAATATCAATGTTAGGAGTGGTGATTTCTTAGACTAGAAATATCAATGCTAGGAGTGGTGATTTCTTAGACTAGAAATATCAATGTTAGGAGTAGTGATTTCTCAGACTAGAAATATCAATGCTAGGAGTGGTGATTTCTTAGACTAGAAATATCAATGTTAGGAGTAGTGATTTCTCAGACTAGAAATATCAATGTTAGGAGTGGAGATTTCTTAGACTAGAAATATCAATGTTAGGAGTGGTGATTTCTTAGAGTAGAAATATCAATGTTAGGAGCGGGTGATTTCTTAGAGATTTCTTAGAGTAGAAATATCAATGTTAGGAGTGGTGATTTCTTAGACTAGAAATATCAATAATAGGAGTGGAGATTTCTTAGAGTAGAAATATCAATGTCAGGAGTGGTGATTTCTTAGAGATTTCTTAGACTAGAAATATCAATGTTAGGAGTGGTGATTTCTTAGACTAGAAATATCAATGTTAGGAGTGGTGATTTCTTAGAGATTTCTTAGAGTAGAAATATCAATGTTAGAAGAGGTGATTTCTTAGACTAGAAATATCAATGTTAGGAGTGGTGATTTCTTAGACTAGAAATATCAATGTTAGGAGTGGTGATTTCTTAGAGTAGAAATATCAATGTTAGGAGTGGTGATTTCTTAGAGATTTCTTAGAGTAGAAATATCAATGTTAGAAGAGGTGATTTCTTAGACTAGAAATATCAATGTTAGGAGTGGTGATTTCTTAGACTAGAAATATCAATGTTAGGAGTGGTGATTTCTTTGAGTAGAAATATCAATGTTAGGAGTGGTGATTTCTTAGAGATTTCTTAGAGTAGAAATATCAATGTTAGGAGTGGTGATTTCTTAGAGTAGAAATATCAATGTTAGGAGTGGTGATTTCTTAGAGTAGAAATATCAATGTTAGGAGTGGGATTTTCTTAGAGTAGAAATATCAATGTTAGGAGTGGTGATTTCTTAGAGTAGAAATATCAATGTTAGGAGTGGTGATTTCTTAGACTAGAAATATCAATGTTAGGAGTGGTGATTTTCTTAGACTAGAAATATCAATGTTAGGAGTGGTGATTTTTGTAAACTAGAAAAACAAAAATTGTGAGCAGACAAGTAGTTAGTGACAATTAGTAAGCATTGGATAATCAGATACTGATGTCCATTTTTGAATGATGCATCTATATATATCTGCCTGGAACCATACTATGTACACACACTGTCAGAGTTTTTACAGGAAACATTTGATTTTTCTCTCTAAATCTTGTAATACTTTTTATCCTACAATTACTCCAGGAAGTGTTGAGGTCTTGCGGTTCAAAGTGATGTAACAGTCTGTCACCTTCATTTCATAAATATAAAGTTCTGAAAGATCTATGGCTATGATAACACACTCACATTATGATATCATGACTATTTTTAAATGTGACTATGACACTAATAGCCACCTTTTACTTCAATTTGACATGAAGTTTAACGTCCAGATTTTGAATTAAATGCTGAAATGGTATACAATATCATGTCAACCCTTGGAGCTATGGGTTCTTACCTGTATTTTAAAGGAATTTTTTGAGAAATTCATCTCATTGTATGCAAGCAACTTGATGCCTTGAAAGCATCTCTATGGACATGAATCTGATATGTTAGATATTAAGTGAGTCATGGGGTCATGTCCAGTGGTGTACAATACTGTACAAAGTAGTCTGTCATTACACATAGTGTACATTATTGTCAGTTTGTCAAACTAAATACTTACATAACAAGTACTTTTGAAGTTGAGTTCCTCTATATCGGGGTCATTTAAAACTGTACATCTACAGGTACTTGGACTTGGTCGGTATTGTGTAACTTTGTGAATATCTGTTTCAGATAAACATAGAAACAATGAAAATTTAAACTTCATTATTTGAAGAAAATATCAGGATTAATTTAAATTGTCAGCATTATTCATCTCTAAGAGAAAGGTTTCAGCAAAACTGCCTGCCAGGTACTTCATGATTTTATACTAATCTGACTTGCAGTCAACAAGTGTAACATGAAACAAAAGTAACAGAAAGATATCATTCATTGTGGCATTTTAAAAACAAGTTTTACATTCAGAAATAATCTGTTATAAAAAATGCATGTCATTCATTGATGACATCAACATTCTCATGCTGAATATGTAACTTTAGGCGCGTTTAACCTAGGAACATGTCAGGAGTGGTTTTTCTTAGTCTAAGCTCAATGAATATTGTGAGTAGAAAAGCAGTTAGTGAATACTAGATAGAAATGGACAGTTAAATATACATGTGAAAACTGACAGAGTGAAGAATAGAAGCCCAGTTGGAATTGTGTATGGGATTTAAATAGTTGGAATCAGCACTTTTGTTTTTCTGTTGTTTCTCTTTTTGTATTGTTTTAGAAATATGATGTGTGATTTCAACCAATAAACTGTTGATTAAACCCTGTGGATTGGCATCCTACCAAATCATTCTGTACTGCTTACAGAAGTTAGGTACTGGTGTTTTATTTTAATGGTTTATAACACCTGAAGCATATGTCACACTACAGAAATGTAAAGAGTGTAGCTTTTGTGGATTCAAATCAACATTGTATACGGACAAGTAGTTATTGAAAAGTTAAATATGTGATTGGAATATTGGAAAGAATATCGACTATTCCATTTTATATTTTTTTAAATTAATGTAAATTTGTTATGTCAAAGATCAGCACAAACAAATATGACAGATCACCATATGTTGGTACTCTGCTTCCGGATTCTGGGTCACACTTCGAACAACAAAGCTTTCACCGCTATCATCTTTTGCCTGATTCCTAGCAGAAACACTGTCTATAGATGGTCTTGTTCCCAGATAATTCTGCTTTAAAATTTTAAATTTTCTTCTGAAATTTGCTCTGTATGAGACACAATATACTAAAAACAAAGACACACAAATAAAGGGTATTTTTGATGTTTCATTTCACTAATGTTTTAGTTGTTACAACTTTGCAGTCACAACATGTTCTTACATTCATGATTACTCAAATATTACATGACATAGAGTGAAGGGTTTTGAAATTCTATGGTTTTCATTTTGTTTTCCGTCAAAAATGTCTGTATTATCACTGAGGAGGGTAGGGAGGGTGAAAGTCAGTGAAAGCACAGAATTGCTGAGCGAGAGCACAGAATGTTGCTGATATAGATATGAGGAGGAGGTGGAATATTCAGAGTCTTGATCTATCAGCGCTGTCAGGCTTACTTTTACAACAAATGTTTGAAGTTGCATCTATCAAACAGGAGGAAAACCTTTACAGAGAAATCTGATGAGTGTCTTTTTTGAATCTTTTGTTTCTCTTATTTCAAATTCAAATAAACATAGGGCCAAAGTCCCTGAAGCTACTATAGACATGGATACAAAATTAAGTATTTCCTGACTGTATGAAATTATCTCACTAAGGTCATCCTAGGGACATGTAAACCAAATATTAAAGCTGTCTGACCAGCAGTTTTGAAAAAACAAGCGACTCAACAGTTGACAGAGCTCTGCTGTGTTATGTAGAGAATAACCTTTTGTGACACATGTATTGATGAAGAAGGTGGATATCTTTGATAGCTCATTTCAGGATGGCCTGACCAAAAATGGAAAAAAATTCTGTAAAAATACAGATTTGCATATTTCATCAGACTATATTAGTCTATAATAGCAAATAAACGAGAGTTAATTACATTCTAATAAAAGTAATCTAAACAAGACTTGCTTAAATCAAGATTTACGTCATAAAAAAACAACATATCTGTCAGGTTATAAAGAATCTTGAGCTGGTTATCTTTTAATATATTATTTTCATCCTATTAACCAAGCACATTTTAACTTTCAAATTAACTTGTAAGTAAGTTCTGTTGAATAAGTTGAGACTGTATGTACTCAGAGAAAGCACACTGAAGAGACAAATGTTTGAAACTTAAGAAGTTCAAGGTCATCAAAAGCATTATAAGGAATCATGTTACAATTTCATTGCACTGTTTACACAGATTGCATAAGTGCTATAAATAGCACATGAGGAATCTTACAGCCCAGCTTTACCATAAAAACCCTATCACTTTGACCACTCTTAATTGACCACTCTGTTTTTTTCCTCAAAAAGTAATCTTATTTTATCCTTACCAAGTCAACCATAAATGGAAATTAGAACTTTCTCTATCTCTATTTATTTGACCACCCTATCATGACAAACTATTATGAGCAATTTCTTTTAGATAACATAAATGGTGTTTCAGAATATATCAAAGTTGGGATTCAGGAAAGTTGCCTTTACATGTTTTCATCCTCCAAGATGGTAAGCATTTCACTATGAACTGTCAAAAAAAGTTGAACTTTCTGATAATTCCACACTAAAATTATTTTGGCTTTGATGATTTCCTAATTAATTCAATTATTTAAAATCATATTAATTATTTTTTCCTGGGTGAATTGATAGGGTTTATACAGTACAAGAATTCCATACAATGTAAGTCAAATTTTGACCAAAAATGACAAAAAATTCCTTAAAAATACACATTTGCATATTTCATCACAATTTGAACAAATCTAAGTTGCGTTATCCCTAGGGACCTGTATACCAAATAACAAAGCTGTCTGACCAGCGGTTATGAAGAAGAAGATTTTTTACCAAAAACACCTTTTTTGGCATTAATTTGCCTATTTTCAACAATATCACAAAATTAAAAAAAATAGTTTCTCAAAATCATATTTTTCATCTACACAACAAATATCAAATCAGTAAGTACTGCGGTTCTCAAGATATTTGAGTGGACGGATGCCTCACAAACGGACATACATACATACATACATACAGACTGACGCCGGACGGATACCCATCCCAATAGCTTCTATAGACTATAGTCTATAGTAGCTAATAAAAGAGTAAAAATTAGTTAGGTTTTTAAAGAAAGGCATCTTCATCAGGCTTGAAAGAGTAGTACAGAAACCTGGACATGCCGCAATATATATTTTGTATACCGGTATTTTGCTCGTCTCTTCGTGTATAGCTTTTATCTGTCAAGATAGGTTGATAGTATGCCAGCATTAAAGCTGCTGTGAATACATTAGTATAAGGCATGACGCATATCACATCACCAGGGGGTATTTTCATTAGTTTAGTGTTCTCTTTCTTGATGGTATTAAACACTAACAGTAGTACAAAGTAAAATCAGATAGCCTGGTAGCAGTGGTTACTTACAAGGTATATTTGATTGCCCTGCATTTACTCTTCAGAAACTGCGGTTTATAATTCATATCTCTTGTTTGCATTTTAATTTTGAAGGCATTTTTTATACACTTACATGTATGCAATTGTTTGAGGTACTTTAGATTTGAGGAAATTTCAGCCACCATGATGCTGTGAACATGATCACTGAAAATCTTTTTAAAAAGTGATTTTCCTTTCTGAGTTTTTGAAACTCAGATATGCAGTTTATCATTTTGAAATGTATGATTTATTAAACTTGACAATGTGATTTTATTTCTTTAAGATCACAGCACTTTAATTGTTATGACTTTAGCATTTTAGCTAGGTATGCAAGTTATATGCAAAGTTGTATAAACGAACTGTGTGATTTTTTGGTAGTTTCAACAAAATGTCTACATAAGTAGGGGCAACATTAGTGGAAAACTTCTTGTATTTTAAATAGCAGTGCTAAATTCTACAGATTCATGAAGCAACAGAGGGACTAATCCAAGCTGACAGGTAAATCAAAACAATTTCCACTTTTCACTAGTTAGGAAGAATATTTTAGATGATAGGAGTGGTTTTCTTAGACTAGGCGGAATAAACATTGTAAGCAGACAAGCAGTTAGTGAAAATTAGTCAGAAATGGACAGTTGGATATGTCTAGTCTGGACAGTTAAATATTCCTTCAGGTCTTGGAGAGTAGGAAAGAAATTAAAGAGTTTGTATAATAAGTTCTAGAGAATGATGTTTTTGTGCCATTTTAGTTTTATATATGAATTTGGAAATATAAACACTTTAACTAGTTACTCCTTCTTTGCTTGCAACATTGATTAGTGTAGAAAAAATGAAAGTACTTTCAATCTCTCTTGTCTTTTACTGAAAACTTTTAGCTTTCATAAATCTGCAGTTTAGAATGAAGTACACAATACACATTTTTTCAGTTGTCAGTAGCGATTGTAACTATACAATGGCCATCAAAAATTTGTCAAGGCTGACAAAAAATCTGCAAAATTGGATATGTTTTGTTTGGTGATGATGTACTGTAGCCAAATAGTAACTACAAAAATCAGAGGTATTTTTTCTTTTTCTTTTTTTTTCATGTTTTGCAGTAAACAATTTGTGTAAAACTGAATATATTTTGAGAAGTATCAGGATCCTTTGCTGTTTGATGGCTGTGCCTTTTAAGTTTTATAAATGGAAGCTTACCCAAGTGTCAAGTTAGGTTAGGTTAATGAAGGTCCGTCTGCTTTCTCAGAAGACAAGAGTCGGACATGCCAACACTTCAGACAACTCAGTGGATCAGAATGTTACGCTTTGGGAGTAGGAAGAAACTTGAGTAGGCAAAGTGCAGAATGAGGATGTTACAAGTAACAACAGAATCTTTTGTTTTACTTCTTGCTGGTAATACAGTTCATTTCATACCAGATTTACTCTAATTATCTCTTCAATATGCAGCAGTTGTCAATAACTTTACAAATGATTGCCTGCATTCTTGGCCAGGTTCAACAAAACTGTTGATAAATTCTTGTTTTCATTTAGAGTTATTCTGTAGGATGTGAAAAACACAGAGCCATGGCTGAAGTAAGTTTATTAGATTGTTGCTCTGAGAATGTTGGAACTGTCAAGTTATTGATGCAACTGTCTTCTTTATATCAATAGATCTTCTCTTAAAGACGGGTAACATAACGCCAATAAGGTAAACAGTGTAACATATTATGAAAGAGCAGAAAATAACATGATGAAAAGTAATGATTTTTACATCACAATGCTTATAGTGAAGAATAGAGTGAAACATACTGTATGTGTAATATATTTACATAAAAATACTTACAGTATGATGTTGATGGTGAAAAAGTTATAAATCAAAATGAAAGATTAATGTTTGACATTTGTCATTAAGGCAAGAGTGCATAACTTGAAAACATTACACGATGACAGTCACACTAACAGTATATCAGATTCAGCATGATGTTTACGAAGACGTGGTAAGATTACTTTGCAAGATTTACAGCTTGACACTCACTTTGGACAATTCATAGAATTATATCAACAGCTTGACAATACTCAAGAATGAAATTTGCAGTGCTTCTCACTATCAACACCTTGTTCATAATGTTAATATATACTGCATCAAGACAATGTATTAGCTTCCTTCTTGTGTAATTGTATTTGAATAATGAACAGCTGAGTTTGTAGTTATAGTTGATTGTTTTACTGTTTTGTCAAAATTTCCTATCAACAGTAAAATTTAATTGTTCAATACTTTGTAAAGAGTGTCAAGAATGCAGATTCATTTGAAGCAACCAGTCATCAAGTACATGCACTTGTTATGTATACGGTAATTTGTATTTGCTGATCATTTTACATATATTTTGTACTTGACACTTTATTTACAGGTATTTCTAAAGGTAAATGCTTGCGTTATTCAGTGCTGTTGTTATATTTATCCATGATTACACTGACATTTTCATTACAATTTACTTTTCTTTGTCAGCAGATGAGGAAACACATTTTCCAATAGTCCATGCACTAGATTGTCGACCAGGGTTTGTTTTAATACCTATTTTTCTTTCATCTTTTTTTTATTTGTTAAACGTACTGGAAATTGATAAACTTTATTTCATGTCATATCAGCTCTTTCTTTCTCTATGGTGGAATATAGGACTACTTTTTCACTATTCAAATGGTTTTTGTATACAAGTTCCATGTTTTGGTATTTGTTTCCAATTTTTGTTCTCCATTATAGACAAATTTATGTCTCATCAATATGAACTACGAGGAGTATGTTTTGCTGATTACATTGGCCCAGAATGACAACTGTCAAACCAATGTATCATTGAAAGTCATAATTTAAAGTTATTCAATCAAGAGGGTTGTAAGAATATAATATTTGTCAATTGAGGGCGCTTTACAAGGACTTTTACATACACTATGCTTGAATATGTCGAACTTGAATCTGTTCATCACAGGGAAGCATTTCCTCCAGCTCACCATTGCATTAATAAGAGCACTGACATGAGGTACTGTCCTTTAAAATGATTACTTTGAAAGTAACAAGTGCTTCATTGATTTAAAGCTTAGTATTGTATTGAATGCTACAAATCAGAGACTGTTTTTTTTATTTTGTTTTTCAATTTCTAGATCATGTCCCATGATTACGTCAAGGGTCAAGATTTACTTGTTATTAGCAAATGAACAATGAAGAAAAAGGAATTATAGGGCAAAGATGATGGATTTTACAATTGGTATAAAAAAATCAATTTTATCAAATTTCCATCACATTAAGTCAGTGCTGCGAAATAACCAGAAGTGCTGGGTTCATGCATTTGTGCAACACATTACACCATGTATCAGACAATGGATTGTACTGGTACAATCATATTTGTTTGCTCTTCATTTGTACAACTTTAATATCATTTTGCTATTGGTACATGTGGTCTTTTTGAATATTCACCAACAATTAGACTGTGGGTTAAATTCAATGTCATTGGCTCAATCTCATCGGATAGTTTAAATCCTATCAACAAACTTTTGTGGTTGAATGTATTTAACATTTTGATGTAGTTTGCTGATATCGTTTTGCTTTTTGCATCGCATTACATTTAAAAATCACCAATAAGAATATGCTAGAAGAGGTGTTAAGAATTGTGATAAACGTTGATAGATAGTATGTTGGCATGGCAATTTTACCACATTCTATCATTTCAGTGTTTTGTTAAACCCAACTGATTACTTACAGTGTAGTCGGATCTGTACAAAAGAAATTGGAGATGACAGGGTGAGGAAATGTGTATAACTTAAAGTCAAGGACAATTCATTTTTCTGTAATACTACTGGTTAATGGAGAATGTCATAATATGTTGCAGTCTAGTTGAGTGACATAAAACTTACATGAAAAACTCAACGACCAACAAAGACACAAAAAACTTACGGTATTCCATAGGTTGTTGGTATTCCATAGGTTGTTGGTATTTTATATTGCTTGGGTGCAGGTAGAATACTTTTGGAAACTTTTTTAAGATTTTGCATGATTCATGTAAAAAGTACAATTAAGTAAGTTGTGGTGTTACTGCTATTTTCATTACTGTCATTATTTCTGTTGTTTATCATCATCATCATCATCATCATCATCGTTGTTAGTTTTTGTTGCTATTTTTTAAATTTTATACTTTTCATTGTAAAATATGTCTTTACAAATCCCTCTTTTTTCCTGTAATTGTTATTACATTCTTTTCAACAGCTCATACTTTATAAAAGATGTAAGTACAGTAGCCTATCAAGTTTCTTTTCTGATCAAGCTTTAGGCATGTTTATTTTAATATTCTTGTTCATATGGAAAAGACTGTCAAATGAAAAGTTAACACTTAATCATTTCTACTAGAATAGTAACTTGTTTGATGAACTATTGCTAGTAACACTAGAATAATGCAGCTGCATGAGCGACGTTGTCAATCTGCATTAGTAAAGAGGTACATAACTATGATTGATCTAAATATATCAATTCAAAAATTTTATCTTTCAGTCTAATCATCACTATTACTTTTCAAGTTAGCTGGTTGAACTTTCATTTCTGCTATCTACCTGCCAATCCATGATTTTTCTTAGTTTCTCTTGCACACATATTCCCTGACGACGCATGTTAATGTCAACTAATCTTACAGATGTGTAGTGTCTAAAACAGAATACTAAATACAGTATGTGCACTGTATCCCATCACATACCATATATCCTTCATGTTAAAATCATAGCTTGGAGCATCTACAGTACAATGCTGCCAATACAAATACTGTTTATGTTGTAGATATGTATTCATTCTGATTCAATGTCTGCCAGTAGATGAGTTTCAGGGGCTAAAGTATTTCACATTCAATTTCAATACTTAGCTGTTAACAAACAAGGAATGTGCTGGTAGAGATCTATTGGCACATTGATGTTCATTTTGCCAATACATGTGTGTAATAACAATGTATCAATGTTGACCTACAGGAACTGTGTCTCTGTTTAGGCTAGTTTTTTTACTTTTGCAAAACTTTCATTTTATCTTAGTATTACAGATGTTATTTTCTTTCATATTTTCAATGTAGTACTCAGAGTTTGTTACTTGTAAAGATTTAAAATTGATTTACCAAGTTTTAAATTGTTTTGTAAGACAAGAATTTTCTGGGCCTTTTGGTGACAGACTTACAGTTACACACATTCATATATCATGATTCTGAAACCAGTATCACTTGCTATAAAATAAGTTGATATGTTAAACATCCATGCCAATTGTTTAGTTGATGATACCACTGGTAGTTCAGTATCAAAATGGGTCAACAGCTAGATAGTACTGGAAGAGTTGAAACTGTGCCAGTTCATTTCAGAAAAACTGAAAAACCATGTTAGTATTACTTGGATATATATTTCATATATGTGTAGATATAGATGCACATACACCTAGTATGTACTGGTAAAGAATTGAGAAAATACCTATAACTTACAACATCTCTCTGGTAGTGTAAGGTGAATGATAATTTCTGTTTTATCAGATGTATTATTTTAAGCTCAATGCAAATTGTGATATGAAGGTGTAGGAAGACAGAACTGTCAATGTCCCGCACTGTTGTGCCTTTATACATCAAACAATATATTATCGATGATCTCTGCAGTACAATGCCTATTCTGAAATGTAAGATGTTAAATGTACTTAATTGCTAGCAATGGTAAACATAACAAAATGCCCTATTGGATAGTCTGTGACTCTGTTGACAATTAATACATCATAGATACTGAATGTGTCAACTACACACTCTGTGTAATGAAGTTTAATCAGAAAACCATAATAAAATCACGGTCTACTCACATGCAACTACACGCACCCATAGATTGTGTTCAAACACGACAATTCATGTCCATCGAGCACTTCTACATGTCTTCATATGCCACTTTCTACATAACTGTGAAATTCTGTATTCTAGCTGCAATCCCTAAAAGAGAGAGGAAAATAATGAAATGTTGATGGAGTTAAGGCTGACTGTAGATATTTTGATTTTTGAATCGGTATACAGATGACACAATATTGAAAATTCTACATCCACAGTTTATGACTGAAAACATAACTAAAGTTCATATCAACTGTAATCAAATTCATCTCACAGAGACTTACTGTGATACAAGTGATACTAGCAAAAGCTTACATACAAGATTCAAGTGTCTGGATGTAGTAAAGATCATTCTATGAAAGTTAGTGCAACAACACCTGATAATATTACATTGATAACATGAAGACCAAGCCATTGTAATCATTGGTATATAGCTGTGACTAACCTGAAACACTAGTGGATGCATCAGTAATATCTGAGCCACCTAAAAAATGCAGTATTCATGTATTAGGAATCTGTGAAATACAGAATAGATACAGTTCAGTAATCATGGAAAACAAAACAGCATGACATCAACCAGTGTAGCATCACATGGACAGGAAGATTGAAAAGAGACATGATGATCAATAAGATCAGCCAAAGGTCAGTTACCTCTGGACTCTGTCATGCCAAACAGATTTGCTCCTGAAACAGCTTTTTAACAGGATTTTTTTGAAATTAAAATTCAAGCTGGTACAATACATTCAGGGACCATGTATACATGGTATATGTAATTCTTCTCTATCAATCATGCAATTTATACATGTGTTCTATGACATTGTGATTATCAAATGATGGGCAAAGGAACATCGCGACGCGTCGTTGTCTGCACAATGCAGTGCAAACAATACGCGCACATTGCCTGTTAGCTTGAAATTCACATGCACACATGACATGGTATTATCTGATGGTAAACAATATAAACTCATAAGATTAAATCTGAATTTAACAGATTGAGTCAATATTTCAAGAAAACTGGATCAAATATGGATTATTTGAATATTTTATGAAATCTAACTGAAGTTTAAATGATCAAGATGATTAAGTATATCGATTAAAGATGGAATATACTGCTATTATTATTATTATTATTATTATTGTTTATTTCAGATATAATAATCCATATACAAAAACAGAAAAATAAAAAGTAAATGACAGAAAAGGAGTTAAAAAATCCAATTACACCAGTTTTTCCATAATTTACTATATGTGAAAATGGAAAAATTCAGAACTGCTGAAATAAGGGGGTTATCAGAGATATGCAATCTACTGAGAAAACCCACTGACTTTTTTCTAAACAGTTCGTCAAATGTTAAAATCGATAAGTTAACAAGCAAAAGGCTGTTACTTTGCACATGATTGTATGTGAAACCTGTCAATTTACGATAAACCTGATAAAAAGCTTTTCTCATTGTCTAAAAACATTCATAGAAAATTTAGACCAAAGATACGTACAATAAGGGACATCACAGAAAACAGTAAACAGGTGATTTTTAACTGAAAGCGATGCAAATTTAAAATCTCGAATAAGAGCATTGCCTCTCGCATAAAACAGGCGAGTCTGAGCTTGAATGTCATCGTCATCTTTTAGATCAGAAGTTATAACGTGTCCAAGGTACTTATACACATAAACATAGTTAAGCATTCTATTATTCAAATATATTGGAGCTTGTCGCAGCTTCCTTACATTCGGTTGTATTAACATACATACAGTTTTTTTCTCATTAAAGAGTATTGAGCATTCGTTGCCATAATGACCACAAGCGTTTACTAACATTTGCTGCCCGTAAGAACCGGTGGAAAAAATAACAAGGTCATCTGCGTATATCAGATGATTGATCTTAAAGTCACCAATGAGACAACCATACGGTAGAGAAGCAAGTGATTTGCTAAGATTATCTAAATAAACAGTGAAGAGTATGGGCGATGTAATGCCTCCCTGTTTAACCCCGTTCATTGAATGGAATGGTTCAGAAAGGCACCCATTCCATCTGATAACAAAGTCCTGATATCTATAAAGGTATGACAGTACTCTAATAAGATATGGGTGTACGCCTCTAGTTGAAAGTTTTTCAAATAAAATGTCATGTCTAACGTAATCAAAGGCCTTAGAGGCGTCCATGAAAGTAACAAACACAGGGGTATTATGTTTTTTATAATAGTTGAGAGTCTCTTTCAAGATAAAAATTGACATATCTGTACTATGATTAGGCTTGAAGCCGAACTGATTATCGGTGGTTACGAGAGAATCCGTACAGCGGTGCAACCAAACTCTTTCAAGAATTTTAGATAAAGTTGTTGCAACAGCAATGGGTCGATAATTTGACTTATCACAAATGTCACCTCCCTGTCTTTAGGAATCGGAACCAAAACAGTGGTCATGAGATGTTTCGGAACAATACCATGAATAAACATGGAAGAGAAGCAAAGTGCTAATAAGATGCAAATCTTTGGAGATGCATACTTCAGGTGTTCCGCTTAACTCCATCCATACCAGAGGAGGCACCAGGTGTTTTAAGATCACTAATTAAGTCAGAAATTTCACTGTGATGCACAATCATGTCTTCAGAGAACTGAATATTGGGAAAAGCAGGTGTACAATCTGTACCAGTATTTGTCAGAATAGTCTCGTAGTGGTGCTTCCACATTTTTACAACCTCATCATCACCATGACAACCATCAACAGATGACGGTGCAGGTGGTTTACCTTTACGTTTGGCTATTTCTTTCCAGTAGGCTTTGAGTTGTTGTCTAAACTTTGAGCTAAGGCATTTGCACGAAGCTCATTCTCCATTCGCTTGCAATATGCTAGCTGCCGTTTAAAATGTGCTCTTGATTTGCGCATCAAGTCGAAAAAGGGACCATATTTTGGGGAGCCATTATCCTTCCGTAAAATAAAATCTGTACGAGCTTTTTCATAATGCTGTTTAACTAAATCATTCCACCCTGGAACAACGTGTTTGGTTTCTCCGAAACCTTTGGGGATTGTCTTGTCAGCAGCTTCTAAAAGTGCACGTGTAATGTCGTTATAAAAAGTGTCAATGAGGTCATTATGACAACAGTATGGATCTTTACATGCTAAGGCCGTTATCGGAATGTCGATACGGGACAAAAGATTATCACAAAGAACCTGATGGATATGCTGATGAAGATTAGAATTACAAGCCATGGATGTTATTTGGCATAGAGACAACAGTGACTTTTTCTGAGAGAGGTGGTAAAGTATCCTCGAATTGGACCAATATTGTGTTGATAGCTTCTGATCCCAAAGAGTCAAGTCAAGTCAAATCTCTAACTCACAGTTCATGCCATAACAAGTGGATATAATTGGTCTGGTGCTGTTAATCACTAACCCCACAGTTGATGCCTTATCAATGGACATGATTGGTCTGGTGCTGATAATCAATTTCTCTGAGTCACAGTTGATGCCATACCAATGGAAATAATTGGTATGGTGCAGATAATCAGTAACCCTACAGTTGATGCCATATCAATGGACATAATCGGTCTGGTGCTGATAATCACAAACTCCACAGGAGATGCCATATCAATGGACATAATTCGTCTGGTGCTGATAATCACTAACCCTACAGTTGATGCCATATCAATGGACATAATTGGTCTGGTGCTGATAATCACTAATCCCACAGTTGATGCCATATCAATGGACATAATTCGTCTGGTGCTGATAATCACTAATCCCATGGTTGCCTCATGATGCCATATGAATGGACATGATTGGTCCAATGCTGAGAATCACTATACATGGTTGATGCCATATAATGGACATTCTTGGTCTGGTACATGCTGATAATCACTAACCCTAAAGTTGATGCCATATTAGTGGAAATGATTGGTTTGGTCCTGATGATCACTAACCGCCACAGTTGATGTCAAAATATCCTGTGCCAGCAGATCTGAATGTTAGAGATGTGAACATTTATCTTTGTTTATGAAAATTTGTTTTCTGGTTTGTATATTTTGATATTTAAATTTGTATTGTTTTCTCTGTGTAACAGAAAATCGCTTTGATTTACCATTATTTATGACATTTCTTTTTGTGTCTGTAACTGGTAATATTTTCTTTAATTTTGATGTACTGGTACAAGAAAACAAACTTACTTGGCATTGTTCAATGTTATACAATAAAGTGGCTAAAATTCTGCATATTAACAAAGATTCTGTTGACTATTATGTGCTTTTTATCATTACAAAAGATAGACACATGAATTTATTTCTTTTGACCACAATGGTAATGCATGCCACATGCTGATGCTGATAATCACTAACTCCACAGTTGATGTGATACCAACAGGAGCAGTGCTGATAAATACTAAGTCCACAGTAGGTGCCATACCAATTGATGGACAATTAATGGGGTTGGAACGAATGCTCAATACAACAAGTTTGGTGTCATACCAGTCTGGTGTGATAATCTGTAACTCACAAGTTGATGCCATATCAAAGAACATTAATTGGTCTGGTGCTGAAGATCACTGACCCAATAGTTGATGCCATATAAATGGACATAATTGGTCTGGTGCTGTTAATCTATAGCTTACTAGAAGATTTCACATAAATTGACATTATTGGTCATGTGCTGATAATCACTAACTCCATGGTTAATATGCCATATCAATGGACATGACTGGTCTGGTGCTGAAGATCACTAACCCCACAGTTGATGCCATATCAATGGACATAATTGGTCTGGCGCTACTAATCTCTAGCTCACTTAGAAGATGCCACATCAATTGACATTATTGGTCATGTGCTGATAATCACTAACTCCATGGTTAATATGCCATATCAATGGACATAATTGGTCTGATGCTGAAGATCACTAACCCCACAGTTGATGCCATATCAATGGACATGATTGGTCTGGCGCTACTAATCTCTAGCTCACTTAGAAGATGCCACATCAATTGACATTATTGGTCATGTGCTGATAATCACTAACTCCATGGTTAATATGCCATATCAATGGACATGATTGGTCTGATGCTGAAGATCACTAACCGAACAGTTGATGCCATATCAATGGACATAATTGGTCTGGTGCTGATGATCACTAACCGAACAGTTGATGCCATATCAATGGACATAATTGGTCTGGTGCTGATAATCACTAACCCCACAGTTGATGCCATATCAATGGACATAATTGGTCTGGTGCTGAAGATCACTAACCGAACAGTTGATGCCATATCAATGGATCTGGTGCTGATGATCACTAACCGAACAGTTGATGCCATATCAATGGACATAATTGGTCTGGTGCTGATGATCACTAACCCCACAGTTGATGCCATATCAATGGACATAATTGGTCTGGTGCTGATGATCACTAACCGAACAGTTGATGCCATATCAATGGACATAATTGGTCTGATGCTGAAGATCACTAACCGAACAGTTGATGCCATATCAATGGACATGATTGGTCTGATGCTGACAATCACTAACCCTACTATTGATGTCACAGTATCCTGTACCAGCTGAACTGAATGTGAGAGATGTGGACATTTACCTTTGTTTATGAAATTTCTTTTCTGGTTTGTATTTGGATATTTAAATTTGTTTTGTTTTTTTCCATGTAACAGAATATCGCTTTATTTACTATTATTTATGACAATTCCTTTTGTGTCTTTAACTTGTAATATTTTTGTTTATTTTTTATGTACAAGAAAACAAACTTGGCATTGTTCAATGCTATACAATAAAGTGGCTAAAATTCTGCATATTAACAAAGATTCTGTTTATTATTATTATTATGTGCTTTTTATTACAACAGAAGACAGATGCATGAATTACTTACTTCATTTGTTTTGCTTTGCTGTTGTAATTTTGATTTGTTACAATTTTAGTTGATGTTCACATTTGCAATTGGCCGTGACAAGACCATACCACAATAATGTAGGCCAATTGAATAATATCAGTAATATGAATATGACTCATGTGGTAGCACAGACAAAACAGCAATACGTCTGGTGCGTACAATCATTAACTCCACAATTGGTGCAACACAAATTGATTGACAATTGATGGGTTTGGAAATGCTACTCGATACTGCAATAGTTGGTGTCATACCAGTCTGGTGATGATAATCTCTAACTCACACTTGATACCATATCAATGGACATGACTGGTCTGGTTCTGATAATCAATAACCCCACAGTTGATGCCATATGATTGGACATAACTGGTCTGGTGCTGATAATCACTAGCCCCACAGTCGATGCCATATCAAATATGACAGTCGGACAGTTGATGCCATATCAATGGACATGTCTGGTCTGGTGCTGATAATCACTAACCCCACGATTGATGCCATTATATCAAAGAACATGACTGGTCTGGTGCTGATAATCACTAACCCCACAGTTGATGCCATATTAGTGGAAATGATTGGTTTGGTGCTGATGATCACTAACCGCCACAGTTGATGTCAAAATATCCTGTGCCGGCTGATCTGAATGTTAGAGATGTGAACATTTACCTTTGTTTATGAAAATTTGTTTTCTTATGGTTTGTATATTTTGATATTTAAATTTGTTTTGTTTTCTCTGTGTAACAGAAAATCGCTTTGATTTACCATTATTTATGACATTTCTTTTTGTGTCTGTAACTGGTAATATTTTCTTTTATTTTTGATGTACCGGTACAAGAAAACAAACTTACTTTGCATTGTTCAATAGCATGCAATTAAGTGGCTAAAATTCTGCATATTAACAAAGATTCTGTTTATTATTACATGCATGTGCTTTTTTATCATTACAAAAGACAGACACTTGAATTTATTTCTTTTGACCACAACGGTAATGCATGCCACTTGCTGATGCTGATGCTGATAATCACTAACACCACAGTTGATGTGATATCAACGGGAACAGTGCTGATAAATACTGAGTCCACAGTAGGTGCCATACCAATTGATGGACAATTAATGGGGTTGGCAAGAATGCTCAATACAGCAATGTTTAGTGTAATACCAGTCTGGTGTGATAATCTGTAACTCACAAGTTGATGCCACATCAAAGAACATAATTGGTCTGGTGCTGAAGATCCCTGACCCAACAGTTTATGCCATACCAATTGACATAATTGGTCTGGTGCTGATAATCACTAACCCAACAGTTGATGCCATATCAATGGACATAATTGGTCATGTGCTGATTATCACTAACCCCACAGTTGATGCCATATCAATGGACATAATTGGTCTGGTGCTGATAATCACTAACCCTACAGTTGATGCCATATCAATGGACATAATTGGTCATGTGCTGATGATCACTAACCCCACAGTTGATGCCATATCAATGGACATAATTGGTCTGGTGCTGAAGATCACTAACCCCACAGTTGATGCCATATCAATGGACATAATTGGTCTGGTGCTGATAATCACTAACCCCACAGTTGATGCAAAATAATCGCAATCATACCAATCCATAATCCAATGACAGTAGGTCGGAATTCGGAAGACAATAGTTGTAAACATAGACACAAAACAGCACAGAACAGACAGCAAATAGACGGCACACAAACAAAGTCACATTCATGAAAGAAAGATATATGGACCTCTGGCCAGAAGACCAAGAAGTGATGTCAGGTGTTTCGAAAATAGTAAGCGCATCCTGCCCCACATGTGGCACCCGCCATATATCAATCTATAAGTCAGATAGGTAGTGGTCACTAACTAAGGCCCAATGTCACCGATGCCATCAGTGATCATTTGTCGAAGAGAGATATTGTATTTATCTACCAGCTTACGATACCTGCCTAAAAAGCGTTTGAATGTAGAGACAAGTCTTGCTCTGGTGTAACCTTGATTTAATAGTTTGTGAGCGAGATGGCCATGTCTCTCTACAAAATCACCATATGAACTGCATGCTCTAGCATATCAAATAAGCTGGGAAATGTATACCCCATAAGCTGGTGAGAGTGGAATATTACTTATGAGGTGTGGAAAATTGATGATACTAAAGTTGAAATCATCTCTTGTCATATAGCCTAGTAGAAAGGTGACCATTAGAGTCAAATTCAAGTAAAATGTCCAGATATGAAGCAGAAAGGCCGTTTCTGTAGTTTCTTTAATCTCCAATTCTGGAGGATAAATCATAGCGAGTTATTTACTGAATTCAGAGTTATTCATAGAAATAACATCGTCTATGTATCTATATGTTAGATTGAAAGTTCGAGCTACAGAGACCTTTTTCTGTTTAATTAAGTTCTGGATAAATTCTGCCTCATATGAGAACAGAAATAAGTCTGCAAGCAAGGGAGCACAGTTAGTGCCCATAGGAATTCCTATACACTGTTGGAAAATGTGCCCTCCAAATTCTACAAATATGTTGTCGATGAGGAAATCAAGCATACTGATAATGTCTTTCTCGGTATAAAACACTTTAGCATTAGTAGTATTTTTTACAAAATATGTAGAATTATACCCTAATATTACATATTTGTAACGGCGTGAACCGTTTTTGTAGAAAAATGCTTGGTTGATGATGATTTTCAAGCGTTCTTTCAATTTATTATGTGGTATTGTGGTATACAATGTGGAAAAATCGAAAGTTTTAATAGATGTTATTTTTGAAACAGATCTTGATTTCAAATTTTCCAAGAGTTCCTTCGAATTTTTTAATATCCACATTTGATTTATACCACTCCGAGAAAAGACAACATCACAGTATGCTTGAAGTCCCCGTTTAACAGTACAGAGAACAGAAGTCAGTATCTTCGATAACTCTGCAGTTGAACATTTTGAAGATCCTGCGATAAACCTAGCTTTGTAAGGTGTTTTGTGGAGCTTTGGTATCCAGTATAAGCTAGGCAACTTATTATGGTCATCCTTTATTTTAACATTAAAATTATCCATGAATGACTTATGGTTTGCCAAAATTTCAGATTTCTTGAACATTGATTGTCTGTAAGTGATGTTGGTGGAGGTCTTAGTTACACCAAGTTCGTCTATAAGACATTCAAAATAATACTTCTTACAGACAAATACAATGTTATCGGCAGCTTTATCAGCAGGAACGACAACATATTTGTCATGGATATCATTCAAACACTTAACAGCATCAGGATCTTTAAATACAGAATAGGGTCTTCTGCAAACATGTGATCTTAGTCGACCAATACGGCCACGAACTATTTTCCTCACAGATTTGACCCATTCTGATAGTGTGTCCAACTCTACATCCTCCCTTTTAGCCCATTTCCTGGCATATTCTTCAACAGAGTCCATAATGATCTTAAAATTATGGTTCCAGTTGATCCTGCGAGGTTCTCTGAACTTGGGTCCACAAGATAATATCTTACGAAGGTGATGATGTTCAACCAAGTTCAAATCACCAGTGATGACATGGCCGACTGGAGTATATTTGAAGGGAGATGTAGAGCAGTCACAGGATGCTGGTGTTTGAAGGAATTCATCAATTTTTAAGTGCCGCAATGCCTTATTGTAATTGAATATTTTATTGGAGATTGTCTTGGTGTATTGATATGACAGAATAGGTACAGACTGGTTCTTAAAGTATACAGGTATAGTTGATGTAACCTTTTTGTTGTGAAGTATATTGCTGATATTAATGGCATCAATTCCTTTGTTATTAAATGGAAGATGGACAATATCAATGGACATAATTGGTCTGGTGCTGATAATCACTTACCCCACAGTTGATGCCATATGTAACCAACATGATTGGTTTTGTGCAGATAATCAGTAACCTCACAGATGATGCCAAATGAATGAACATCACTTGTCTGGTGCTGATAATCACACATCCCAAACTCCACAGGTGATGCCATATCAATGGACATAATTCGTCTGGTGCTGATAATCACAAACTCCACGGTTGATGCCATACAACGGATATAATTGGTATGGTGCCCATAATCACTAATCCCATGGTTGATGCCATATCAATTTCCATTCTTGGTTCTGGTACGTGCTGATAATCACTAACCCTAAAGTTGATGCCATATTAGTGGAAATGATTGGTTTGGTGCTGATGATCACTAACCGCCACAGTTGATGTCAAAATATCCTGTGCCAGCTGATCTGAATGTTAGAGATGTGAACATTTATCTTTGTTTATGAAAATTTGTTTTCGGGTTTGTACATTTTGATATTTAAATTTACTTTGTTTTCTTTGTGTAACAGAAAATCGCTTTGATTTACCATTATTTATGACATTTCTTTTTGTGTCTGTAACTGGTAATACTTTCTTTTATTTTTGATGTACTGGTACAAGAAAACAAACTTACTTGGCATTGTTCAATGTTATACAATAAAGTGGCTAAAATTCTGCATATTAACAAAGATTCTGTTTATTATTATGTGCTTTTTATCATTACAAAAGACAGACACATGAATTTATTTCTTTTGACCACAACTGTAATGCATGCCACTTGCTGATGCTGATGCTGATAATCACTAACTCCACAGTTGATGTGATATCAACGGGAGCATGCAGTCCTGATAAATACTAAGTCCACAGTAGGTGCCATACCAATTGATGGACAATTAATGGGGTTGGAACGAATGCTCAATACAACAAGTTTGGTGTCATACTAGTCTGGTGTGATAATCTGTAACTCACAAGTTGATGCCATATCGAAGAACATAATTGGTCTGGTGCTGCTAATCTATAGCTCACTAGAAGATTCCACATCAATTGACATAATTGGTCATGTGCCGATAATCACTAACTCCATGGTTAATATGCCATATGAATGGACATGATTGGTCTGATGCTGACAATCACTAACCCTACTATTGATGTCACAGTATCCTGTACCAGCTGAACTGAATGTGAGAGATGTGGACATTTACCTTTGTTTATGAAATTTCTATTCTGGTTTGTATTTAGATATTTAAATTTGTTTTGTTTTTTTCAGTGTAACAGAATATCGCTTAATTTACTATTATTTATGATATCCTTTTGTGTCTTTAACTTGTAATATTTTTGTTTATTTTTTATGTACAAGAAAACAAACTTACTTGGCATTGTTCGATGCTATACAATAAAGTGGCTTAAATTCTGCATATTAACAAAGATTCTGTTTATTATTATTATGTGCTTTTTATTACAACAGAAGATAGATGCATGAAATACTTACTTCATTTGTTTTGCTTTGCTGTTGTAATTTTGATTTGTTACAATTTTAGTTGATGTTCACATTTGCAATTGGCCGTGACAAGACCATACCACAATAATGTAGGCCAATTGAATAATATCAGTAATATGAATATGACTCATGTGGTAGCACAGACAAAACAGCAATACGTCTGGTGCGTACAATCATTAACTCCACAATTGGTGCAACACAAATTGATTGACAATTGATGGGTTTGGAAATGCTACTCGATACTGCAATAGTTGGTGTCATACCAGTCTGGTGATGATAATCTCTAACTCACACTTGATGCCATATCAATGGATGTAATTTGTCTGCAGGTCCTCATAATCAATAACCACATTGTCGATGCCATATCAATGGATATAATTGTGCTGGTGTTGATAATCACTGACCCCACAGTTGTTGCCATATTAATGGACATGACTGGTCTGGTTCTGATAATCACTAACCCCACAGTTGATGCCATATGATTGGACATAACTGGTCTGGTGCTGATAATCACTAGCCCCAGAGTCGATGCCATACCAATGGATATGACAGTTGGACAGTTGATGCCATATCAATGGACATGACAGGTCTGGTTCTGATAATCTCTAACCCCACAGTTGATACCATATCAATGGACATAACTGGTCTGGTGCTGATAATCACTAACCCCACAATTGATGCCATCATATCAAAGAACATGACTGGTCTGGTGCTGATAATCACTAACCCCACAGTTGATGCCGTATTAGTGGAAATGATTGGTTTGGTGCTGATGATCACTAACCGCCACAGTTGATGTCAAAATATCCTGTGCCAGCTGATCTGAATGTTAGAGATGTGAACATTTACCTATGTTTATGAAAATTTGTTTTCTTATCGTTTGTATATTTTGATATTTAAATTTGTTTTGTTTTCTCTGTGTAACAGAAAATCGCTTTGATTTACCATTATTTATGACATTTCTTTTTGTGTCTGTAACTGGTAATATTTTCTTTTATTTTTGATGTACCGGTACAAGAAAACAAATTTACTTGGCATTGTTCAATGTTATGCAATAAAGTGGCTAAAATTCTGCATATTAACAAAGATTCTGTTTATTATTACATGTATGTGCTTTTTTATCATTACAAAAGACAGACACATGAATTTATTTCTTTTGACCACAATGGTAATGCCACATGCTGATGCTGATGCTGATAATCACTAACTCCACAGTTGATGTGATATATTTGCATCTGAATTCAAAATATAACCTCACTGAAAGAATCTGTCATGTCACTTAATTGTGTTGATAGTTATACCGTACTTGCAAGATGTATTCACCAAAGGTGAGAGTTGAAGGCAATTTCAAAGTCAAGGAGATGGTAAACCTGTGATGACATCATCAAAATGAATAAAAGGTAGACCATCATCCACCATGAAAAGTATTATAGCACTTTATCTTACTCTTCCCTAACACCGGGATTCAGCTCCGTCTGATTCGTATATCCTTATACAGATACACTGTAAACAATTTTTCTTCAAGTTTTATGCATGGTGTGATGAAATTGCCATACAAGTTTTTTTGAGTAATCTCTTTTCTTGTAAAATTTTGTGAGATTTCAAAGCAACATTTTGTAGACATTTGAAAACTGTTATTGTCTGTACAGTGATATTAAACAAGTTTAAAGTTAAACAAGTCAAGGAAAAAGGAGAAAAGTTAAAAAACTTATTTTGTAGCAATATTTAGAGATTTTATCATGTAAAGAATGTTTCATGCTCACAAAGGGCATCCATCCCAGCTTGGTAATTATAAGCTATGTACATGCTATTGAAGATTTGCATACATGACTTGTATACTACCCCTGAAACTTTGACATACCTGTCCTTACTGATCTGAAATATAATGACTATTCATCTCTCTATCTTCCTTCTCACAGTGGGATAGTTTAGTATGACTTGTGCCTTTATGCTCTGTTTTACAAATGTCACATTAATACAATAAAAAGTGCTGCAAGAGTAGTCTATGTCAAGTCTTAATCTCTGTAGAACCCAATGGCTACCTTTAGAAGTTACTATGGTGATCACGAGGCTGAACTATTTATACAGATCTAGAATTTATGATGTTTACACATTGCTGTTTGTAATGTTTTTAGTTTGACTGGTTGTTTTTTTACTGATTTAATAAATGTAGCCATTTTTACTTTACGACATATTCTGTTGCTAGGCATGTATTTTAGCTGTTTCCTTCATTTTTCTTATCTATTTTGTACTGCGCTGTCAAAATATGTGTCGTGCATCTCCTTTCAGAAATAAAAGACAAGAAGTTACAATGTTGGCAACGGGTAAACTTTATAGGATTTTTTAACACTCTTTACAACTGCAGATCTCTTTTCCCATTGTAGTTTAATGCGTTTAATATCAGTAAACAGTTCTTATTCATTTTAAGACTAAAACCTCGTTCATAATTAACACACATCACATTAAAATATTATAGTCAGTGATTCTTTTAGTTTTTTTGACAATTCTTTAGTTGTGAGAGCTGGGAAACATTACTTTTAAGGCTGGACTTAGATTGTAGATTTTTTGTCTATTAAAGTGTGATTTATCAGAGCTTTGCACACATTCCAGATCATATTACGATTCAGAGATAGAGTCATTATTTCTGTAGCAATTTTGTAATTTCTATAATGTGTTTATTGGTGATTCTTACTGGCCTTCCATGTTTTACTGTATTGCTTTTGCATCTCATTTTTATTTAATCTACACCAGATCAGCTGAATTCAGGGGTAAATATCAAACTTTGCTATTGTATAGATACCGGATGAATGCAATTTTTTTACAACCATAATTAACTGTGGTAAGCTGAGTTTTGAAGTATAGAATTTCTTCCAATCCAGCATCTACCAATTCCAAAGCACATAGGTTATCACTTTCTCATAACAATTATCTAACCATTACATTATACAGATATAAATTAGTAAATTTTCCAGTAAATTAAAATATTTCTGTCTCATTTGTTGTTTTTTTCTAAATACAATGTTTTTGTTGTTGAATAATGAATAAATTTTATCGTGAGGGTAATATTTTCTTTACATAGCAGATAATTGACACAATGGCAGTAGGTAATTATTTCATTTAAAAATTGATTAATGTGCTTGCTTGAGTCTCCTACAATTTACTGTAGGTTACATGTAACAGTATTTGTCTATATTAAGCATTGTATTTTTATTGCCATGCAACTTTCTGTCATTCTTGTCATTGAGGTTTTTGTTGTTCTTAACTTAATCATTGTTTTGTTAGTTGTTTATTCTTTGTCTGTGAAATGATGTAGATACATGCCTGGCTGAAACCAGGGACCTCATGTTATGAATCAAAAGTGAACACCATTGTGTATGATCAGCATTTTGGATTTATTGTCCGATTGATTCTCTTCAGATGTAATGATAATATATTCATGTGTTCCATGAAGTATGATTATCCAGGGTGAGTAAAAGTTGATATTTTGAATAATTTCACTTTAATATACTTTGATATTTAACCCCTTGACTACCTATGGCGCCGGATATATCCGGCGCCATATTGAATTACCATATACCTTGAGTGCCGGAAATATCGGGCACAGTTAAATAGGCGTTTTTGCTTCGTTTTTGTTGCTAAAAATCCCGTAATTTCGGCGTTGGCATGCAGCGTGACTACAATTTATGTATTCCGATCTGGCCTGAATGTGATTGCGCCCCCGTACGTCTGAGTACGGCCAAAATCCGGAAGCAAATGTCGTGACCCATGACCTCGACCCGGAAAGGTCAGGCTGATCACAGAAGCGTCGCAATGATTGTTTAAAGTTTTCAGAAGTACGGACGATTGCGAAGATGTTTATGGTTTATTTTTTTTAATTAAATGAAATGTTTATTTATTGAAAACAAATAATTTATATGAAAATATGTTCTATTAACAGCAATATTCGTGAATTAAACCAGAGGAAATACAATTTTTTACTACAAGCCAGTGAAATTTTATAGTAGCCATATTATCAATATGACTGGTCACATGACTGGTCATGTGTTTGGTCATGTGATATGTTGTTCCCTAAAATGTATTTTTAAATATTGTGAATTATTTTTTGATAAATCATAACCATTTTAGATGCATGTTTCTGCAAGGAAGACATAAAGCAGGTGTTTAAAAATATAAAATGTGTTGATTTTCAAATACAGAATCATGTCAGATGCTGATGTTTGTGGTTCATTTACTCTGCCTTTTGTGAGAAAAATCTTAAATAGGTACATCTATAAATAAAGTAAAGGGTAGTTATTATTACATATATGTAAAGACAATGTCATGAAAATTGCAACTGTATTCAAATTACGTCATTTTATGGATTCAAAACACGTCCTGATGCTTCAAATATTCATATTCTTTGCCAACTGTGGTCACATGATGTGTCATGTGATCAGTCACGTGTCCTGGAAATAAAAAACTTATGTATGAAAAAGTGGGAAAATTCATGCTGATTCAGAAAATATATGGTTTATTGGTACTTACTTAATTTTTACTCTAAGCAGTGTTGATGCAATGACCACATCCAAGATTTTATCAATATTTACATAAGGGGCCCGGTATATTGGAATACATTGGCCTTAGTAGTCAAGGGGTTAAGTTGCAGCCACTGTCATAATATGATATAGAGATTGTAAGTTACTGTTGTGATTTTGGTTATTTTCAATCTGTCTTTTGTACCACATACCATGATAGTATTCACTTGTTGTGCAGGCTACTTATAGCATCATTCTCTATGCTGAAGATTTATGAAGAATTTTAGGTACCGTATTTGTTGATCTGTGAGGTTAGTCAAGGTCAAAGGTAATTTCATACAGAGATTTTAAAAATACTAACTGCAAACGTATGATAACATTAAATATTTTCATTTTACAAATTAAATTGATTACACTTGAGTGGACAGAAATCCTAGTTTATTATGTACAGATTGTGTATTCATAGCATGAAAAGTAATGCTTTTATTCATAGAATTCCAGTGACTTTCATGGAATTGCTTACTTCTGAATGTACAGCGAAATACACTGACTTTGTTGTAATGTGTATTTGTTTGTTTTAACTATATGCGATTGTTTATATTTGATTTTTAGTAGCTTACCATAAAAGATTGCAATCTATTGTCACCTGTTGTTTTGCCCGTTACTAGGTAACAAAAATATCATGGATTGCAGGTCCAGGTTACATGATTGATAGTTAAGAATTTCTTTTTCTCCAATTGAATTCACTGTCTTGAATCATTTCAAGTTTTAACCAATTCACTTCTAGGTCTGACTCTGTAGTCGAGGCATTTGTTAAAGCTATTGACATGATCAATCAATATTTTGCTTGATTACTGAATTTTTGATTTTTAATGTGAGAATGTGTGCCATTGCATTTCTAGGCAAGCTAACCACCGAACAAATTATGTCAGTTTCTCTTTTTCTATCTATATCTATTTGTGTCAATCTATTTATGTGTCTATTTATGTCAATCTATCTATTTGTCTATCAATCTGTATCTGTTTATCCATCTATCTTTCTATATATCTACATATCTATATAATAGGTATGTTCTCTATAGGTATACATGACAAGGTAATGCTCATTTTCTGCGGAAGTATGCATTGTTGAGTAGATTACGGTGACATAAAGATATAGCATAGATATATGTGATGGACAGTTTGATGCACAAGACAGCTAAATGGATGCACACGTACCAGTTTTTGCAAATAAATAAATGTCATAAGTGATGCAGATGTGCCAACCACTGTACAAAACACCTAGAATCCTGAATGTTGATGTTTTTCTCAATGATTCACTGTGTTAAGTGTGTTATATTCATCTGTTTCTCTCAGACTGCACATCATTGATTTTGACAAAGTAATGGTACCAGTAGACATGAGATGCTGGGATATGGGATAAGGTAAGGGGGCGGGGGCTTAATGGGCAGGTAGTTGGTACTGTGAAATAGTTTTGAACCATGGTAAGTGATGAACAGGTTATAGCTAGGTATGCAAGTTAACCATGGGAAGTTAAATGTAAGTGTGGAGTGGCATGTTATGGTATATGGTAGTTACTCTAGCAGGTGTCTTGGAACGTATTGTAGGTACGCGGAAGGTTTGTGGGTAAGTATGGTTGCTACGCTATACACTCTTTGGGAGTGGGTAAGTATGGTTGGTACACTATACACACTGTACGAGGTAGGTAAGTATGGTTGGTACGCTATACACTCTGTAGGAGGTGAGTAAGTATGGTTGGTACACTATACACTCTGTACGAGGTGAGTAAGTATGGTTGGTAGTACGCTATACGCTCTGAGGTAGGTGGGTAAGTATGGTTGGTAGTACGCTATACACTCTGAGGTAGGTGGGTAAGTATGGTTGGTACGCTATACACTCTGTAGGAGGTGAGTAAGTATGGTTGATACACTATACACTCTGTACGAGGTGATTAAGTATGGAAATTGGTAGGCTATACACTCTGTGGGAGGTGGGTAAGTATGGTTGGTAGGCTATTCACTCTGTACGAGGTGAGTAAGTATGGTTGGTAGGCTATACACTCTGTGGGAGGTGGGTAAGTATGGTTTGTAGGTATGGGACAGAGAGGAGTATGGAGTGCTTTGGGAGTATGATATATGGGTAAAAGAGGTGATTATAGGTGAGTAATTGAGGTAGGTATACATAAGAAAGTGAAGGAGTATGGAATTATGATATTGTATGGAAATAATAACAATTGAATGAAAATGTATCAAATCAAACTACCGGTATACAGCACTAACTTGTCACTGATTTTTTTCTTTCTTTTGCAGAGATAACATCTACACCTTTCTCTTTTCTCTTCAGTTATAAATGTTTCAGTGCTAAAAATCCACTTGTATGACATTGCACGCCCACTATATTTGGAAGTAGGGAACAGTGAGTAAACACTGTATTGCTGGTCAGAGCATCAAGGTCAAATCCTACCTCCCTGCCTTCAATTCACTGTTTGGCATGAAGGAAGGGTTGGGTAGCCCGCTCGCAGCGTTAGATCTGAAATTCATATGATTACAGTCATATAGTAGGGCAAGCAAAATATCATTCTTCCATTTTGATCATCCTTTTGTTCTGGCATAATACTTTGGAAATAAACTGTGTGTTCTTTGATCAAGAAACTGTATGTGGTCTAAGTTATATATTAAGAGATTATAAACTGCAAGCGAGGGTAATTTGATAGCAGATATCAGACCTCTCCTGTGGAAAATTAGCATATTTGGTGGAAATAACCATTCTTCTCCTCCATACAGTTTCTTAATTGTTCTCTTTCTGAACAAACCATACTTGCCATTTATGCAGAGGTCTTATATCAACTACCAAATACATTGAGCACACTGTTTATAACCTCATTACAATAGGACAAAATATGTTTTAGGTAGTATTGCGCCTCGAAAGTGACACACTTAAACTTTTGCTCAAACTTTCCTTAAGGAATCTTTCAACCATTCTCTTTCAAAATCAAGAATAAAAATCGGGGGTCAACACGCAAATTTTGCTATTAGAGAAACAAATAACCCAAGATTTACTGATATTTAAAATTCAAAATGGATTTACCGAGATTTAAAATTAAAAACTCTAAGGAGAAAAATAAAATTTTCAAATTTTGAAAAACTATGCTGGTAAAAAGGTTTTTTTTACACCAAGAGCTTTAAAATGAACCCCTACAAGTGGTAGATCAGAAAAGAAATGAAAAAGTTTGAGAGTCCTAATGTCTGTCCCCAAGGCATGTTCTACATTAAAAAGCAACAGTTGTCTTTTAAAAAGTGGGGAAGGGGATTAATAGGCCTGAGTTCTAGAATAGGTCAGTTTGAGTCTTGCTCACTTGTGCAAAGGTTCTCACCACAGCAATGATGTCATATCACTGTATTGCTGCTTTGACAAGCTCTTTATGGGTAGATTTATCAAACTATTTCAAGGGTAAATAGATTAAAATTTACAAGAGATTGCATGTTGAACATTCACAATGCTAAAATCAGCAAGAGCTTTAAAAATATAGACTCTGAGCAGACAACACATCTCTCAATGGAATCCTTGGTGGACAAGGTTGAATTATCCTTTCCTGAATCTATGACCTGAAATGTCGGCACTCTTTGCAGCCTAAGAATTTATTAGTAAGCTACCGTATTGAAGATTACCATGATCTGGTTGATTGACCCTAAAGCAGTAAAGCCAGCTGCAAACTCTTCCTCAACCTAACTCACACCTTTTACTGTTGGTTGTGACATTTTCACAGAACATTTCCCAATCTTGACACTGACACTCAACACATTGGTCTAGGCACTATTGATTCTATGAAATGTCAGACCTGTACTGGCTTGCAGGTTTCCCAATAAGCTGCTTAAAACAGCATTGGTTCATTGTGTTCCAAATCTTTTCCCCTGTTAGACTTCTAGAATATCCTTCAGCTGACCATGGCATGCTGTCAATCAAAGAGTATGCACTTGGCCTTTAATATCATGGACAAAAGTGCTGAACAACAAGTATAGCATTGATGTTGAATGGACAGTTGGTTGCAAGTGAAGCCTTAGCCAGTCAATATTGACAGCAATCTACAATACCCTGCACTATATATTGTTCTACCTCCATGACGACAGAGAACTAGGAGACTTATATGGCAATGAGGGATGAATAGTTAAGCAATAAAGCACACCCAGCGATAATATACCACAAGATTTTGACCAGTTCATGACATATATGCACAAGTGATAGTGAGTGCATATATGAAGTGAACTGGTCAAAATTGAGTGGTATACTGTCGCTGGGTGTGCTTTATTGCTATTATATCATAACAGTATATTGAAATTCTGGCGTGGAACGTCACAAGTGGATTTTTGCTCAAGCTGAGAGCTCACATGTATGCCAGCCGTGGTATATCGCCAATATACCAAGGTTCTATTCTCGTCTCGACCAATCAGATTGCTGTATTTGCACCATCAATATACTGGTATGATATAATTTGAAATACGGGGAACTAGCATTTTTCAGAGGGGACTTGAAAAGATTTGGAACAAAATGACATCATGGCTATGCTAAGTGATGAAACTGATTTGTGCTATGAAATACAGCAAATTTTTTCTTTATAGTATTCTGTTAGGAATTGGAGGAATTGATATCAGTAACATTGGCTGACAGGAATAATCTCCAGCTGCAGTAATTATATGGTTGGCTGACACTGTATGTGAGGTTTATCTGCAGCCAACGTTCTCGTTCTCTTCAATCTTAACACAAACACATGGGACATTTGGAAACAAAAATGAAGCAAAAATATATTTTGCCATGTAAACTCCTGAAATGCATCAAACTTTAAACATTGATCTGCATTCCAATAAATCAATGAACAGAATACTCTGTCTTGGTAACAATTCACAATTTGTACCTTTGGTCATAGCATAGACGTATTTTACAGCTACTACTGTAGTCGACTGCTGAGCATAAGTGGAAAGGAGTCCAACATTGTTTGGATCTGCAAACAGAACTAACACAGAGTAGGATTGTAATTTTTGCCTTACTGCACTCCCTGAGTGTATTGTTGAACAATACAATAAAGTAAAGTAAAGTATTAAATTACACAGCTGTACATTCATGCTGTGGTTTACACAACCATTTGATTGACAACTATATTCAATACACAAGTAATCGTTTCTCGTGTGACTTTTCCAAAGTCGAAGGAAGGTAGGTGTAAAGTGTGTCAGATTTCAAAACAAGTGCTGTAATTGAGCATTGATGTATGAATACAACATAACAGGAAAAGTATGGATGTCATGCGCAAAGCCCTAGCTACACTGTCAAATTTTGTAATGCGCAAAAATTGCACTGTCATCTTTCAAAGCAGATGCATCTCTGATCAGGTGCACTCAAAACTTTTTAGTCACTTATCTGAAAAATTGGCATAATAGGCCGCCTCTCATTTTGCTTTTTATTCAAATCACAAAAAGTGAAAATATTATTGCCATTTTGTGTTTATCATCATATATACTGTTGATAGAAGTCAGCAGACAAGAAATACATGTATAATGAGAAAATAACAGCTTTAACATTTATTAAAATTTATCATATGCAAGTACAGACCTTTTGATTTGTTACAAGTCATATTGCTTAGCCACAAATTTCTTCCTTCAAATAAGTGGGGAACTGATTAGGACTGACATGTCGTCATAGGTACCTTTCAGATTATATTTTGCTCTGAAACACTGTAAATTGACATCGAAGTGAGATCTAACTTGTTTTCTGAAAAATGACAGTGCTTCAGCTTCTCTTACCTTTAAGTGCCATTTAACAGGTGACATTTTTTTCAAATGATGAATGAGAAGGTTGTCCCTATCTACCTTCCCTCCCACTTTGATTTGCAACAAATCTCCAAGAATTACAGCTGTTCTACTGTTACATGTCAGTTGGTGGATATTGTGAGCTTAAAAAAAGTAAAAATCCGCATAGCTGCATCGTTATGCTTGTGGAAGACGTAGGATGAGAAACAAAATACCAGTCTGCATTCAACTAATTAACCTTGGGCAGCTCAGAACCAAGGAAGTAACCTATGAATTCCAAGGACTAGGCCCACTTCATTTCACGCAGCTATGCTAGTAATAATAGTCCTATCTATTCAAAATTATTTGATATGTTTTCATGAAATGGACGTCCTCAATCCCTGGTTCACATACAGTGAAGTATATTTCCAAAGGGGATAGCTTAAATGTCTGTCCCCAGGGGTGGGGGTGTGGGTAGAAGTGCCTCATCTCATCACAGGTTTCTTGTTGCTATTGTTTATTTTATGAACACACCAGCAAGGGAATAAAGCTTATACCCTTGCTACTGCATGCGTTGTTGACTTTTGTCAAGTTAATCCAGTGATAATTTCGTGACAGCATACACAGTAAATCACTCTTGCTGGCTTTGGCACATTCAATCAAACGCATCAGATAATAGATGCAACCATAAACCCTAGAAATAGATTTAGATGCGAGATACAGTGACAAAACTTTGTGTAAGATTGCCATGACACAGTGATAAGAAAAATAATTTTTTAAGACCAAGACACAAAAGGTTGGCAATATATGTCATAGTCAAATGTGGTAAAATAAACAATGGCGACAAGAAACCGGTAATAAGACCAAGCACCTCTACCCCACCCCCACCCCCCCGGGACGAACATTTAACCCTTTTCCTGCCAGACAGTAATAACTGTATAACTTCCCCATCAGCCAAGTCAGTAAAAAGCGATATTGAGCCAAAACATGACGTATTTTCACCGACTTGGCTTGGTATATTATCCATCTTTTGTCTAAAAAAAAATTAACTTTACAGAATTATATGTTTTCAACAGCCTTCAAATGTACAGTATTATGTTAAAATACATCATATGGAATACGTTGTGTTTCATTAATTTTAACCATCTTGACCTGGTGGTGAAATGTGGACTTGGCAGGAAAAGGGTTAAGCTATCCCCTATGATGTCACTATATATGGTCTCTACATGTGACGTATACACTCCAGAGCAGTGAAGCTTTCTTTACATTTTAGTAAGAATAATGATCTTCACTTCACAAAACCCTACAGTATGATACAATAAGTAACTTCATGACGATTGAAGCGCCCGTGATTTTAGGGAGCCGTCATTATTTACAGCCTGGGGTGTCAGAGGAATGTGGGGGAGGGGGTCACTCAAACAATTGAAAACTTCAAGGGGGTTGCTCAAATAGTGGAGGGGAGCCTGTTACTCAATTTTTGGTGCAAAATAAGTTGAAATACCTCTCAGATTGCACCATTGCACACATCAATTTCTCAAAATTGTCAATGTGAAGGGGATACCCTCCTCTCGTGCTAGACCCCTTGGGGTGCTCTACCAGTTTTACTTAGCAAAAATGCAAATTAAAATACCTCTCAGATTGCACCGGGCTGCACCGTTGCACACATCAATTTCTCAAAATTTTCCACACAGGCAAGGGGACACCCCCCTCTGACACATTCCCCTCAGCCTCTTGCGTCCCCCATGTACTTTCAAATTCTGCCCAGCCAGATATCCTAGTGAAAACCCTGTCATGACACCCATCCAAATTAAACAATACTATATGGTTGGATATGGTTAAAGCTTTTATCTGTATTTTGTCGTCACTTTAAATTTCATTTTGTGGGTTTCATATTTTTAAACCATCATGAGATGATTATAATCCAGCATGGTACTTCAGGATTTGAAAGGTATGTGCTATTGCTGTAGTTTGTAAATTTTACAAATACATGCAGTGGTATTTAACTTTTTTAAGGGGGGGGGGGGTCAGTCAAAATTTCTGAGTTAGAGAGGGGGGTCACTCAAATGTATCATGGTTGGCAGGGGGAACTCAAAATTTCAATTTTCAGATGAAATTCCTCCGGACCCCCCCCCCCCCGTAGATAATGACTCCTCCCTTACTCCTTTTAAAAATGTGCACAGGTTAAACTTAAAGTTAGTCAATTTGCTCAGAAAATCGGCCCCTTCAAAACTATTGGTAACAATCAATCTTACCTGGCATCGGGAGCAGAGACGCACAACTCCCGCGTCTATTTTGTCTATCCATGTCCAGGACATCGAATGGCCCGGCACTGGCCGAGGCCCAGAGATAGACAGCCACTTCCAGCCAGCTGGGGACATCCATCTGTAATAGCGCCACCAATCTACTTGCAATCAGTTCCGGGGTCAGTACGTAAGGGTTGTTCTATGATTTTGTATACAACGGACCAAATGCAAACGATCACGACCACGATGCATGATTATAATGTGACGCTGTTACGTCGTCTGATATTCTATTGCAGCTAACATCTGAACAAACATCATAAGCACATTAAAGTGCGACATCGAAAATGATCGACTCAGTTGTACGAACGCGAGTGCGACAAATAGACCCAGAAGTTACGGTCGACACCAACAAACTAACTGACGTCGTTCGAGTCTGGCGCCGGTGCATGGAAACCTTGGCGAGTAAAGTCCCGGACATAACTGATGGTATTCTCGAGAAGTCAACACCCGTTTTCACTGGAAAGTTGTTCCCTCATCCGACATGGGATATATACATCGCACTCAAGAACGATGACGTGATTGGATATATAGCGGCAGAAGGGAAACTAATCGTTAGCTTCTTCATGTTACCCGGCTATGAAGGAATCGGAAAACACTTGATCGATCACATATACCTCTTGAAGGGCGCTTTCTCCGTCCAACTTTTGACTGCAGACGACACAACAAGACGCATGTTTCAGAAGTACGGCTGTTTTGATGTTGATGACGGGCAGATATATACTGATGCTATCACGGGTTTGCCAGCAATACGCATGGCTTTACCGTAGATCAGTGTGTTGTACCGCGCGCGGTTGGTGGAGGTCAAGGTGGCACGTCACGTGTGTGTTTAAAGTTTAATACTTACAATTACATCACGGTGTGGAGCTAGGAGAGACTTCAATTAACATGACCTATTATACTTGCATCCTTGATGAGTGGAACAGTGATATTGAGACACTGCACTTGGCAAGACAAGATACAAGATCCTGCTAACTCAAGAATACTAAAGGGAGATCGGGCCCACACTCATGGTGACCACGAGGCAGTATGGTCCTCTGATTTTTTCTTGGTTCAATCGGCCGCCTACACTTGAAGCTGTAGCGGGAGGCATGGGGTTGGGAGGAGAATTTTGCAGTTTTAAGTCCATAGCATATTGTACGGTAATTGCATTCTTTTTCATGTTACAGTAAGCAAGCGGTGCTCTCGGGTCTCGAAGGCACTCCGGTCAAAGATGACCCCTGACCCATGGTTATTGTCACAAAAATACAATAGAGACCATTCTTCAGCTCTGCTGTCAGTGCCTTTACATTATATTGTATTGTATTGTATAACTCATGCTGTTGAATACCAATAGCTGTCATGTTTTATTAATTTGCATTAATTTTAGTAGTCATCTGGGGCAACATATTATTTCTAAGATATCAATAATATTTACAAATCCTTACAAGAAATCTATGATTGTTATTTTGCTGATAAAGTTACCTGTTTTTCCAAGGTGGTCCTCAGGGAACATTTTATTTCAAAAGAGTCGTGCTATAAGAAAACGGTCTAGTTTGCTGTATATTTGTCACTTGTTAAAGCAGACCAATCAGAAAAAAGTATTTAGTTCATTTGAGTTCAATGAACAAGTGGTATATTGCCCAGAGGGTTACTTGTAGTAATGACTTGAAGATTTTTGATACACCGCAGGGAATGTTGCATTATCACCAAACCAGTTCCATGGAGATTGACTCGAACAGATGGGAAGTTTTTTCTGTTGGTATGTTTTTCCCCAAAGAAAAAACAAACAACAGTAGAGGGACTGCGCTTAGATTTTGGAAAAAAAGAAACAAGATTTTGGTATAAAATGAAAACATATTTTTCTTTGCCTTTTTGATGTAGAGTGTGTTGACAGTGAATAAGCACAATATGATTGGTTTTCAAGTAAATATCAAGTCCTTTGCTATGACAACTGGAAATTCAGTGGAATAAAGGTTCAGTTTCAAGACTGCAGATGCAACTGCCAGATTCTGATGTAAATGACAACTCTATGGTACAAGTATTTAGAGAAGGTCGATTTTATTGTCAGAGTGAGTCAAACCAGTAAATGTATATAAGTACATTTAGGAGGCTGAGTGAACTTTCATAGCATTGGGCATTTAAATGTAACAATGTTCCTTAAACATTTACATGGAAACCATTGCATATGATGTCAATGACACTTGTATTGTAAAGCCATGCACAGAAATAGGTCAATTACCATCAGCCTTGGCCATCCCATGGTTCGTTTTACAAATGTACATTTTAGATGTAATGGTACATTGTCTATAGGTCAATTTTGTCACAGTATTCAGGAGTGTGGTTAATGACACATTGTCTATAAACTGGTTTTGTCAATTCTTTCTTTGTCAAACAATACTGTCATAAACTATAGCTGAACTCTGACACAGGTCAAAACAAAAGTGTATCATTGACAACAGTTATATTGTATTAGTGTCAAAACTGAGCAGTGATAATATGTGGTTATAAATTTGTGCTATTGTGAACAAATTGCCATACTTTAAATCTGCAAATGTAACAAATATAAATGAAGTGAAACATATTGTTTAGGATACCATTATTCTCATGATAACTTCCTACTGTGGACAGACTTTTGAGTCAGATGTTCCAAAAAACCCAAATTTCCATGTTTTTATTTGTTTACAGGACATTTTTGTGTTCTTGAAGGATGTCTTTCCAGAATATCTTTTTAGAACAGGTTTTACTTTATCAGTGAACAATATCTGAATTTTATATCCACAGTTACTCTACCCCAATTTGGGCAGAGTAATCTTGATTTACCCTTTTGGAGTGACAGCAAAAATTGTCTCATCATGCTCTTGAAGTTTCAAAGTATATTACACCGAGTAAACATCGAAGCTTGCATATGGTGTTTCAATTTGTAATATGCATTCATTTGTTATTGTTACCAAGTATATTTTGTACAGCTGTCATTGCCATAGCATCCATGCTATTAAAAACTGCATATAAGCTGTCTAGGGGACTGTTAGGATTGTATTAGACCCAAATACAATGCTATTTTCCCTTGTTTCAGAACACTCTGTTTATTTTTGTAAATGTCACATGACCTATATGATAAATAAACATTCAGAATTACTGGCACTCATAGTTAATAGGGCAGTGGAAATTACCAGTGTACAGTTATGCTGCCTGTACTTTTCCTTGCTTCGCCTAGAAAAGTACTGGTGGCAGAATACACTGTATCCCTCAGGAAATACCTTTGGAACGCCACAGAGTGCCCTTGAAGGCCATGCGGTTCTGTCATATTATGTATTTCAAGTTCAATGTCACTGTGGAAAATCAGAGCATTTTACAAGGCTCCACAAGCAGGCAGTAAAGAGATGGTCTTATAAAACACATTTGTGAATCACCACATCTCAGTTTTTTCTCTCTTACAGTATTGAGAGTGACCTAATAGTGCACAGGTATTTCATTTTGAAATAGTAAGAATGCCGGGTAAAGGTATCCCTACAGTGGAATGGGCAAAGACAAGAATTATTTACTGCATGAAACTGTCATTTATATGTTATCTGAACTAGTATACTAGAACTTGTATATGGCGGTGAGTGATTACTTATTGCCTGTTGAGAAAATTTGAATTCTTTCACTTTAACCAATAGAGGTAATGAATTGACAAAGTGACATGGCACTCAGGCATTGGTAAAACTGCAGGCATGGCTAGGAATACTTTGATTTTTATGACTCTTTGTAACAGGTCAATAGTAAAAGTCATATGATTTGCAAACAAGCAGGTAAAAGAATATTTGGCACAGTGCCAAGTTACAGGCTGCTCATCAGCAATCTCTGATGAATGTTTGTTTTCATAATAATTTTGACTTTATGACAATTTAAATTAATTATTTGGTAACCATATCATTTATTCAGATCATTAAATTAATAATGGGAATAAATCCAGATTAATTTGCGTCCAAGTCTGTGTTTGATTTAAAATCTGTCTAATGATTGTTAAGTGCATACCTAAACCTAGTTAAGGTTGTTGCTGTTCTAAGTAATCATGCAATTTGCAGTCAGGGACTTTATTCCTGAAGTCAGGGGTTGCTAGATTGTATTGAGAAGTGATTTATACTCACATGCAAATTATGCATGTTCATATTTTGTAATCTCTCCATAATGAGTAACACTATTACTTATAAGATGAGATTTTTGGCAGTGAATTAATGCTGAAATTAAGGATTGGAAATGTCAATGAGTGAATTTTCAATGGATATTCATTGCCTATATAAGATGCATTTTTACACGAGAAATTGTTTGAGAACAATTCTGTGTCTTGATGAACCTGCAGTGTGTCATGTTCAGTGTTTTGTATTTTGATTGCTGTGTTCATTATTGTGTTGGCAGTTTAACCATTAAGCAGTGTAAAAGCATCACACAGTATTTTAGGTGTCTGCTTAACATAACTATAATCAGTGGTTGAAAAAACTTTATTTGTGAGACTCAAGATACCTTGTGGTCATTTTGTAAAGTTATATTATTGTAACTGTTTTCACTGCAAAATATTGTTAGGATAATTAAGAAGTAATAATCACGTTTAAGTCTAGTTTAAGTTACATCATGTTTGAAATCTAGAGATTACAAAATTGTAATTCAAAAGTGTTTTTTGATAAAGACTGTGATTTGTAGGTTTATGACATTTAAACCACTAAAGATTGCCAAGACATTATCAGATTTTGTAAATTAGGAAATTGTGATACAGCATAATAGTATTTAAGCGGCAATAAGCACAAATACCAACTTTACCAGTTTCATCAATTTCATCAACTTTGTTGACCTTCATCAGTTTTCTTAAGTCTGTATTTTTTTGCATTCTAATTTTCATTGTTCCCAAAAAGTCTACCATATCACGTTCCATATAGTGCCTGTAAATATTTTCATAAAGTCGTTTTAACTAATAAATTTACCTGGTTTATACAAAAAGAATTGCACTGGTTTTTTTGTGTTGTTAGTCACTTCTGCGGTGACTGTAACTGGATTCTCTGATGGACAACATTTATTCCTGTCTGAGTTTTTATTTCTGAGTCTTTATGTTGTACATGTTTAGCACCTGTCTGTCTATCTGTCTCTCTGTGTATCTGCCTGTAGACAAACTTCAGTAGCTTGCTGAATAAGACTTGACTAGTTGTTGTGCTGTGTGTTTGGATGAATGTCTAGAATGTAGCGGAATCTTGTACATTAGTCATGCATAGTTAAAAATTTGCATTATTGTTTTTTTGTAAATGTCAAAAATTTTCTATGCTGATGGAATTACCTTACTATTTTGCTCACATTTTTGAAACGGTGCCCTAATTGACTTTTGCTGGAATAACCACAAAATTAATTCACTCTACGACTCCCTGTTTTATCAGTCATTATGAGTTTTGGTCACTGGATTTATTTTTGCCATGTCAAACTAATTTTTCAGCATGCAGCAGTCAAAAAAGAAAAGAGAGAATGCAAATTTTTGTTGTATAAGATACAATGTAGAAACTAATATGCTTGTACATTTCATGTATTCTAGATATACTGTATATATATAGTATATATATATATATATATATATATATATATATATATATATATATATATATATATGAACGAATACTAGCTTCATTTTAAAGAGCAGTATCATAAAAGTACATTTTGTGCTGCATCTCAACTCTGCTGAATCAAGCATAGTGCACGGTGCGCTGTTGCACTAATGTAATGATTTGTGTTCTCCATATCCTATGTGCTGCTTCAGAGATTTCATTCATCATCGACCTCAACTAATTTTCACCAAGAGGCGAGTTACAGACCTATATTTTATGTTTATCGAAATTCAGACTTTGGTCTTTGAAATAAAGTGGACAATTTCAGATTATTTTCAGATAGGTGTGTTCAAATGTACCAACTGGGCAATTTTCAAATATGCTGGTTTTGGGACCCGTTTTAGCACTGCTATCAGTGCTAAAACAGTACCAGTATCTTAACATCAGTGGAACGAGCTCTTGTCTAATCAGTATGGTACATGGTAGCATAATTATAATAAAGTTTTTTAGAAATACATATGGCAATTTTATTTGGATACAGGGCTTTTAACAAAGGGCATGAATAGATCACAGAGCTCATTTGTGCAGCAGTATTGTTTCGTTATTCCATGGACCATGCACTACTCTGCCAACACAAAACTTTGGATTGGTGCCAGTGGTGCCCATCACACAATATAAGCGTTGTGGGCCATTTCAACGTCACAAAGCCATTATCTCATTGTAGACCTTTGTTGTCAGACCATAGTAAACCTCTACCCATATACACAATGCTTTATACGGAATTACACTTTGTGCAACCAGTTGTCATTGCACAGCATGGCCAAAGGTGTCACCTATGATTAGTTTAGTGATCAGGGAAACATGGAGAAAATGGTAAATTAAATTATTTCCTGTAAGGAAACACAATTGACTACAATCACTTGATGACAGTATATCCAAATTTGTAGATCATTATGTGGACAGATTTGTAGACCCTACTGTAGATCACATTGCAACACATTTTAACCCAAAGGATGGCATGTATACATACATATTTCTTCTATGGGTACATTGTCAGTACTAAACCCATATGTGACACTGGCATACATTGGGAAATCAACACACAGCAAGAAGACATCAACTGTTGTGTTGATCAGAGATCTCATTTCAATGATGTGTTAACCAAATGTTTGCCACTGAATCCAAGACAAGCTGGTGTTATGTTTATCTTTGAAACATCTTTTGAAATGGATCCTGGAGATGCCCTTACTGGTTGGCAATGTATGATGATAATCCAAGGCATTGATCAGCGTGCTGTAAGGCCATTCTAATTCAACACTCCAGTTACTTCTTGAGTTATCATGTAGATAAAGTCAACCAAGTGGTACAGTGTCAATAGATAAATTCAGATGTGGATAAAGTCAACCAAGTGGTACAGTGTCAATAGATAAATTCAGCTGTAGATAAAGGCAACCAAGTGGTACAGTGTCAATAGATAAATTCAGATGTAGATAAAGTCAACCAAGTGGTACAGTGCCAATAGATAAATTCAGATTTAGATAAAGTCAACCAAGTGGTCATGTCAATAGATAAATTCAGATGTGGATAAAGTCAACCAAGTGGTCATGTCAATAGATAAATTCAGATGTGGATAAAGTCAACCAAGTGGTACAGTGTCAATAAATAAATTCAGTGACACAGGGGGCTACCTTTCTGTCTTTCTTTGTATTCCAAGTATTTATGATCGTATGTGTAAAAAGCTAAAAAAATTCATTATGTCTGTTAGTAAGTGACAAAGGGGGGGGGGGGGGGGGAAACTACCATTGACAACTATTTACACCTAGTTTATCTTTCTTCCCAGCAAGTTTGTATTCTAGGTGGTAGTAGCATAATACATACCAAATGACAGTATCCTATATTCAGTGGACAGATATAAATTGTTTTGCTGTAAGTATGATATTAAGAACATCAAAGTGTACATTCACAAAATTTTCTATGAATTCACACAATTATTGATTGCTTTTGTTAGAAAAAGACATTTATTTCTCTTAATATTCAAAATTGTGTTTACATTGTAATGCACTGAAGACCAAATAACAATGTAACTATTATAAGAGTATCATAAATTAGACCATTGTCAACAGTGTCAGCTCTATGACTTGTAAAGAACAAAAAAATATTTCTGATATTTACATAAAATAATCAAAAACATAAAAACAAATATTACACATGTGTCACTGTATGAAAGCTCTTTAAATTTTTACTTTGCTACTTTGAACTACAGAGGGCGCTACACCAACAGATCAACCCTTTGCTACTGTACGATATGTATGTACAAATAAAGTTGAGAAAGATTTAAATTTAGACTGGCTGACATGAAAAGTACTGTCTGATAATGAATGAATTACACTGCATGCAACTGTATCAATAAAAGTCAGTCTTTGTGCTTCTAAAAACAACGCTGTAGATTTTCAAAGTGTTTTAGCATCATCACATGACGTTCTCATACATAAACTGGTAAAAACATCGTCGATGGTTGAAGTGTTAAAGCCTTTACGGGGATTTCATGGACTAAGTGCAAGTGGTAGAGTAATATTTTCTGACTGCTGAAGTACAATTCTAAGTTGTATCACATATATATAATATGTGAATTTCTGAGAAATGATTCAAACAGTGCCTTGAGACGATTCATTCACCCAATGAACTATTGCACTGCAAGAATTAGAGATCTGATACTTTGTAAACTCACAGCCAGCAGTCTCTAGCAGAATGGACAAGGTATTACATGTTGATCTGCTGCATGTGTCTGCATTACATGAATCAAGTTTTCATTTGTCATTTTCAACAGTTATAACAGCTGACAACAGAGGAAGCACCACCTTTGTGTTTTTACTTCTGATAACCTTACAGACTACAAAAGACACTATTATTTCTTGGGTACTTTCTATGCTGGGTGACACTGTGCTCTCTGCAATGTTAACACTCTTACCACTTTTTAAGTCAGGTTGACAATTGAAGTTAGAATCTCTCTGAGTCCGCTGATACTGTTTACACTGAAATAAATCAAAGCTCTTGGATTATGCAGAGATTTCATGCACATGATTTGTTATGATAAGTTTGATTTTGAGTATTGCATTCAGTGGAGGGCAAAATTGTCCCATGTTTTGGTTTTTTTTTGAAGGGCCAACCATGATGTACAGGCCAACCATGGTACAATATTAATCATAAAACTCACATACTAGTCTTGTTTCAAGTAGAAAGCTGCAGACCTGACAAAGATCACAAGTTTGTGAAGTACATGCAGAACTAAATCAATGCAGCATAGCCAGTAATATCAGAGTGACATTGTTCAAATTCTGAGAATGAAGGCAGAAATTCACAAATCTGTTACAGCATTGACGGTACATAGAAGACTCAATGGCAAGCAACTCATTTGTACAAAGCTTGGTTTGATAGAAATATAAATATTGAAAAAAATAAACACTGAAACTGTACAGATATTGAAATTTTTCTGAAGGGAGATTGAAGAGAATGGGTGTGTACTTCAGCTACACAAATGTAAGTAAAATCCACGGCTTGGTAACATGTGATAATTGTCCAATTTTGATGTCTATCAATCCATTCACAGTGGCTAGTATGCTTACCCTGTGCACCCCCTTTTGAATGACTGGCTATTCACATAAAGGCAGTTTGTACCTATAAAACTACAGGGGTGACTGCCACCAAGGATGCTGTCACTGGTCCTGATGGGTAAATTTGCTAATCAAGCTAGCTTCCTACATCAGTTGGAAGTTTACATTATCATTAAGGAATTACATACAGCTTGGATCAGACTAAAGCATATGTAAATGTTCTAGACAAGAATTGTGTATATTGTAACATGAATTACACAGAACTCAATGAAGCTTTTTGCATGGAAATCTACAGAATTTAAGAAGATATACTAAGTTTGTGTAGCCAAAGCATACCTTTCTGAATTGATGTGAAAACACGACGGAAAGTTTACAAATAGAGAATTGTGAAACAAAGTACAGAACATCACATATTATTGCTATTGACAACTGTACAAAATACACTGGGGAAAATATCTACATTGGGCAGTTTGGGAATCTTTCACAGTGCTTTGAAAGACAAAACTAGATTCAACTAAACTAATACACAGTTTTGCAGGACAGATTACTGCTCAATATCTTTAAATAACAAGATCTCCTTCTCAGATATTTTTTAAAGTTCATTTACACAGTTTCATGAGCCACCTGGCAGAGTGACCAATTGGTTCCTGCTGACATGAATTCCATGGACAAATCAAATTCCAGCAATGTGGCTGCCCATGCATGCAACAACAGAGATAAATAAGTTAGTGGCAACACATATTGGAAGATCAGTTGCTATGACAACTGGATTTGCATTCTTGATTGTCTGTGTGAGAGAGTCATGGCCGTGTTCCACACTTCTTATGAGAATAAGCCTCATGTTTTACATACTGAAGAAATCAACAATAAGTACATTAAATAACCACTATCTTCTTATCAATAGAAAAACTGTACAAAGCATTGAAAGTAAAAGCTGCGTTGATGAAAATAAACTGTTGGTACTTGATGGATTGTCAATTTGAAGTGGTGGAACTACTGTAGCAAAAGTGGCAGTACTTGCATTTATAGGGACATCTCTATTACAAATGCCCCACTCACAGCAGGAAATGCATTTCTGAAAAAAAACACAACAGAAAAGACAAAAAAGTCATTAGAGTACAGAGTTTTGGAAGAGTCTACACAAGGCACTGTCATTTTCTAGATTCAATGAACAAATAAAAAAGACTTTTCTATCATAATTCAAGTCATCTTGCTTCCCTTTGCTTGCCATTGGTTACAAACTGAACCTAAATAAACTGTACAACTCAACTAATTGCAACTACTGGTACAAAGATACATGCAAATTTCCTCATATTTTTGTCCAGAGACTTCCATGATCTGAAAACAGTTATATTGCAATGAAACTTGGCATGAAAAGTAGATTGGATTCATAGTAACAAACAGTCATCTATTAAAGGCAATGTTTTCTTCTATGGTATAGGAAGATCTTCTAATGTGACAGATAATATGGAAATCTACAGAATAAATTGTCCTGACATACATCAACAATCTTTATGAAAAAAACTATGGGTACATTCTGTTAACACACTGCCAATGCACAATAATTCATACACATTTTCTCAAACAGCAACTTAAACAGAAAGTGATTTTTCTATTATCTTACCCTAACATCATTGTGCTCAGTTGTAAAGCAACCGACAGTGTCTTGACTGCAATCATATTCTCTTGCACATCTTTTGAAAACATCTAAACTTCTACCATTTGTGGTATTAAAACTATGCTCTGTGTAACAAAACTTTGTACCTAAGAAAGAACATAAGACAAAAAATATTGTCAAACCTCAGAAAAGATCAGCAGTGAATTCCACTTCTAAAAAAAACAAATATTGTCTACACTCAGGTCACAGAGGGCGCTCTACCAAATCCTAGAGAGCTCGCTCAATGAATAGTTCACTCAGCAGAGATTTAATGTATTCTTCCAGATTACAGTAATCTTTCAAAGGCTCCATGCCCTCAAAGTAACTTGAAATTCAAGGATTTTCTAGGAATATCCACAGCACATATCTGGGGTAATCTTTTAGTCTGGAAAATTATTTCCTTAACTTTTTGACTGATTAGAAATTGTCTATGTCACATCAACTGCAGACAGAGTATGCATACACTCTGACAGTTTTAACGCAAGATGAATTTTCTGTGATTTTAATAGAGTATTACAAATTTCCCCACAACTTTCATGGAAAAGTTTGAAAATTGAGAAATGTGCAGGAATACACAAACCCTGCTATCATCAATGAAGTTCAGAAGAACAAGGTGATGTTCATTCTACTATTTAAAAGGATACCATGATATACTCCATGAACCAAATGTGTCCATTCAATAACATCTTCATTGTAGTTGAAAGATTATTACAAGACACTGTGTTGAATATTTTCCATTAGGAAGAAAGAATATTGATCAGCCTAAAATTGTGCACTGTATAACTTTGTAATCTACTGAGATGTATGTCTTTCAATGTTAGCAATAATGATGAAAGGGGCACCATCAATACATAAGGAAAGTTATTCAAATACAGCTGGTGAAAATCTGATACATGCTTGTTAGATTAAGCCATACTCCTGTATTCAATATTTCTGAAGAATTTCTGAAGATTGCACAATGAATGATGTGTAGCAGCTTACTGTAGAACATCAATCTACAGACACTGAAACAATGGGAGTAAAATACCAACTCTTACGCTGTTTTTACTTATAAACAGACAACATTTTGTCAGTGATACAATTACAGATCTCGGTGATATAATTACAAAATATTAGCAGACAAGCAATACATTATCATAGAGAACTGATGAGACCATAACAAGAGGATTTTGTACTAATCTGGAATGGATTGAAGGCAAACTGCTGAATAAGGATTTGACAGGACTATGTAAAATCGGTACTATGTGTAAGCTTATATTGCCTTGTTGGCAGTAGGTGTAGCATTGGGATATGCTAGGGCAGAATTCACTTCTCCAATTGAGACACAAAAACCAAACACAGAAGTATGTGAAATTTTGAAATTTGTGAAGTTCAAACATGTACACTTTCATTTACAATTACCTGTAGTCTAAAACTTTGCCTCAGTGAGGTGGGTGGCCCTATTCACTTCACACAGCTACACTGTGACACAACCACAGTGGAAGACAGATATCCTTTGTGTTCTGGAATTCTTTCATTGATAAAAACTCAGTTAACACGACCACCACTGCCCAATGTAAACAGTAATGGAACTTCACACTTTTCCAATTCTTGTGTGAGTATTCTATTACTCAAACATTTAACTTGTGCGTCAAACACCAAAATATTCACAAAGATAAGTTAAAAACCATGGATATATGTCAAAAATTGTTGTGCCATTGTTGTTACACTAATACTTCAGCACTGACCTTGCACTTGATGGATGGAGATACCTTGACTTTCAGTATGAAGGATTGCATTAGATTTAACAATGGTCTCATTATGATTCTTTATTCAAATTTTGTGTATAGTTGGGCTGTTATGTACTCTATAGGGTTTTAATTCATCAAAGCGGCTTTCAAGAGTGATCATGGGAAAATAATTGATAAAACCAACACAGCAATTTCACAATAAATCCACTAATCTAATGGTTTGATTTGAGGGTTAGAGATTCAGCTGAAGGCTTCATCATTTATTGTGGTATTTCAGAATGTGACCCTAAAATTGCTAAATGCATCTATGGAAAGACAGAATTTTAAAGGAAAAATTTCATCCTCAGAAAGACAATGCTTTCATTTTTACATTTCATGTTTGTACATTGTCACATAGATTCTATTATTCGGTCACAAGGTACTGAGGGCTTTTGGGTTGGAATGGAAAACCTTCTGGTGAGAGCATAGGCAGTGAAACGACACCAGAGACATTAAAATTGGAGCAATTAAACCTGACATCTTCACAGCTTAGATGATGTTGTCAAGGTTGTACATCTTTGGTTTGACAGGAAATATACAATCTTAGTAAGGAGTTGAGAAAAGACAAGACAATGAGTTCAGACTTACCCATTGGACAGAATGAGAAAAGACAACACAAGGAGTTCAGACTCACCCATTGGACAGAATGAGAAAAGACAAGACAAGGAGTTCAGACTCACCCATTGGACAGAATGAGAAAAGACAAGACAAGGAGTTCAGACTTACCCATTGGACAGAATGCATCTAATGCAACCATGTTACAGGCTTCATTTTCACTTTTTCTACATGCGATACATTTGAGTGCATTTGGAAACGGTGTTGCTGAAAAAAGGAAGAAAAAAATTATTGAAAACATCAAGTTATGATCTACTCATAAATGTTCTGTTTGGTTAATACTTGTAATCTAACTCTCCCTGACTCACCATCTGTCATAAAATTATGACCAAAAATTTGTCTTTCAGAAAAATACTAGGGAGATGACTCACTGAACATCTGACAAATATGTATTTTGCTTTTTCATTTTGGTCAGGTGAGAGCACAGATTTTCTACAAGGTCAAGAGAGAAATGGTGAAGCCCATGAGGGTTGTGAAAGATCTATTGAGTGGAAGTTTTGACATGCCTATAAGGCAATGGGGAGAATAATTTGACCTGCCCTAGAAACAACAAGAACAATGACATGAGGTAGTCCTTTTTCCCGTTGGGTTTAGTCCTACTTCTGTGTAATGTAAAGTAAAGAAATACAAGTCCCTTGTGATGGTTTGCCACAGCTGATGGAATTTCAAAAACAATCTCTGAGTTTTAAGTATGGCTCTGAGTAATCCATATAGTTAGATCTGCCTTCCTTGTACATTTCTGAAATGGACATTAAATCTCGAAACACCATAGCAAGAAACAGACACAATGACCTCAAGAAAATATCAAAGTCTGCATCAAATACTTTGGTTTCTTTGCAACAGTGCACTGTAAATGTATAATGTTCTCCACATTGAAAATCTAACATTATCCATCACAGTGCAATACACAGTCGTCAGTATAATATCCCTGTATATGGTAATTGTGTAAAAAAAAAAGACCAAAGAGTTACAAGGGGAAGGTATTTGATAGATCTGCTTCAGAAAACACACACACATACACTAACACCTTGAATGTATGAAAGTTAATGAGATGTGAAGGGTGTATGGATCTTGGACACAATTATCCAGACACAATCTCCCTAAGGCATGTTGCCATGCTAAATGCCAAAGTTTAAACAAGACAAGAACTTTTCATCTTCTAATGGAAGTTGGAATAAAGTGGATTCGTATTACACCCTAAGGTATAGATTATTCTATACAGGGTTTGTTTCAAGAGTATAGATTATTCTGTACATGGTTTTGTTTCAAGAGTATCCAAATCTTATCAAATTTAGGAACACTAACAACCATTGTGCGCTTCAACCAACACATCAAACACTAACAGGAAATATAGTTTAGAAAAATGTTTGTAATGTTTCCTTGCTTCGAAGTTTAAAAGTTTGATTTCATATTGGTTATTTGTATATGACTTTGAACACTGACAGTGCATGGGAGGGATGGTTATTGAAATAGTGATCATGATATGAGTGCTTTTAAAAATCAAATGCAATACATGGCATTAAAACCTCAAAGTATTCTTAACCTTGACGCCATATTTATAAGGATATTGCTATTGATGACTTTATCGGGCAAGCAGACTGTTTAAAGTCAACAGATTTAGACAGGTCTGCTTCTTTTGAAATTCAGTGTGTATCATAAAAAAGTCAATTGTAACAATTAAACTATCAAAGAAATTTCATTCTTCAATCATTCATCTTTTTTTTTCTAAATTCAAATTTCTCTTTTACACACTTGAAGAGAAGGTAATGGAAGATCAAATTACTTGATGAGCATTGGACAGATGATTTATCAAATCACATCAAATCAGCTGGAACTTGCAGAAGACAATTTGGCCTGAAAGTTCATTAAAAATTGAGAACACTTTAGACAAAATTCAGTCTAGTAACAGTGGTTGATAGTCATATGATTTAGACTCATCATAACCTAAATTTACTGACAGAATGCAAATACCTGCTTGACTCAATATGGCTTTTTAAAAGCAACATGACATTCAGAATGAGAGCTTACCATAACCCTCTGTTAGATTAACTATTACTGACTGAGATGTCAGGATATGTAAATGCTATCACAATTGGAGCATTTTCATTGTAACTCATTGTTGAGGTCATGTCTCAATGGCTTGAAGCCTCATCTGCAGACAATTACCAAAAGTTTGTGATCTAAAATTATTTTCTTGATAATCATCATTTAGCCTTAACAATTTTATTGATTTCACCACTACAATGTAGACATGCACCTTATATCTAGATCTTTGTAGCATAATCAAATATTTGTCATGTGTGTGTGTGCATGCACTGTTCTCTGCATCTCTGTCACATATTCAATATATATGGTACTTGCTAGCCTGCCACTGGGTTCTCCAATGAGTATGATAATAATTGTGTCACTCAATGCTATCTTTCCTGTCTCAACGCAACAGTTTCATCAGCTATGTTACTACTCTTTCGGAGCAATGGTTGCACAGATCAGTCATAGCTATAGGCTTCGTGCTAAATAACAAAGGCAAATATTGCCTGATATGTTTGGACTTCCACACCAGTTTTGTTTGCCACAGTAAATAAACGCTTGAGATCTGCTGGCTACCTGATGTGTTTTGGTAATGCTATTCTTTCTTTTAAATCAGGTAACATTTGACCAATTTAACAACAATACATTGTCAACCAAAACTGGACATCAACTAGGTCATGCAAGAATTGACCATGTATAGCAATCACTCACAATGAATACTGTATGACCTCCTATGACAAGACAACAAAAGGCAAGCCAAAAGGTGCTGTCAATGGAAGTCTAAAGGCAGAATTCTTAACTAGAAGTGACGATTTTTATAGCTTTCTAATATGACATTGTAGGAATGCAGTTTGGTATTATTAAAGCCTTCGAATCAAAATAAATCTATTTTCTCTAGAGAACTTGAACTTGACAGGGATGATCACTGGCAGTATCTTAATGACTATTTCAATACTGATGCTGCTGAGGTTGGTTTATCCAAACACAACTTGCCACACACTACACTGGTATGGAGTGATGGTATTCATTGGGGAAAAAATCACCCTGGTCTTGATAGAACGGCATGATTTTCTGCTTTAAAGTATAATGCATATTTACTTACTAGTATTATTAAATGCTGGTATGAGGCCTGCATACACAGTGTTATTTTCAAAGGATATGTTAGCTGAACAGACACTGATCAGGAATACTAAGAGTATTGTCTGAATCAGAATCTCTTTCCACTGCAGTATCATTCTTTCATCTTGGGTCTTCACCAAGTCATCTACACACTAATCTGCAAGAAATGTACACAGTAATATACATTAAAACATTTGTCAGCCAAGTTTCCCAGCAACACTTATACGTTGCACTATTTGAACATTTCCAAGTCTGAAAGCTTGGCTAATTCTGTAACTTTCCTGTCAGAACATTTGTATCTGCTTACGTGACGATCCTTTCTCCAAAACAGCTGGGCAATTTTGCCTGGCAAACTATTCTTGTTCAGACCAGCCAAACATGTGGATCTGTTTTCTAAATAAATTAATGTCACTCAACGCCTGCACTGAGTTCAGTATATGAGTAATCTATACACTTATACCCAGTGTTTGAATAGGGAGTCTCTCTGAGTTATGCATGCCTGCTACAAATGAGAAATGGAACTTTACAGACACTGCAGAAACAATCACAGATGGGGTTGGTGACACTTCGTCAACAAACAAGACTGATGGGTTAGTTTGGATGACAAATGCAATTCACTGGCAAATCAAAGTGAAAAAATAAATTTATTGAATGCACTTGCTGTAGTTAAATACAATGCTATGTGAATGTCTGTGAAAAAGTTCAAAGAAACCATTAAAGATTTTGTTACACCATTCATCATAAATGACATACACACATTAAAATGAATCCATATGTGTGTCTGTGTGTTTGATGACAGAGTTACTAAGTCATATGCTGAGAATAAACCTGCATTACTTTGTTCACAAGAGCAAAACTAAAAAAATAAGTAGTAATCAAACGACTTCAAACTGTTGATTATTATGGTTAACACATATGTTGGCCATACTGTGACATGAATGATATTAGAAATGATATCACTGAAGAATAGCTATTGTAGTTCTGATGGAATATAGCTGATCAGCATTTACAAAATTCAATCAACCTGGAACACAAACCGTTGCCGTCACTTACAAGGTATCATACAAGTACCACATATATATTTATCATAGTGAAATGTTAAAACCATGACAACAAATTTCAACTCAAAAACTCCAAATACTTAGTACATACATGGACATCAACAGACTTTCTCCTTCAGAACTCTATTTGTACTGACTCTGGACATTGGTCTTAAATGATGTTAATTTACAGCTAGAAAAGACCAATTTGATGGTTTCTACTTCTGTCATTGCAGTACAATGAATGGATTTGATAGGCTACTTTACATATATCTGCATGTATTCAGGCATGAAAGATATGTGAATGTCATTGCTGATTTTATCAAATGATGTCCACTGTCATATTTACAGATACAGTGGTTTTAATCAACCAATCACATTTCAAAACTCATTCACTGCAGGGTGACACCTCCATGCAATGCAATCTACCGCGTCAGTCTGAATGTCTATTTGCCACATCCACTCTATGCTCCAATATGTAAAATATTCAAAGTGAAACACTCAAATATTTAACATAAAAAAGAGGATGATTGTCCATAGTGATATGAATACATACAGAATGAATCATCAGTGATCTAGGCCACACAGTAAGTTACCTAGATCACACTTGTGTCAGTTTACTTGGATTCATTTTTTGGTGTACTTCATTGAGATTTGAATATTGGTTGATACATTTCTATCATACAGCTGACACTTTCTGAAAAGAGACTGCCTGAGGCTGATTGTACTCATCAATCACTGAAATGATTCTTAGGCCTCTGTCATTTTGTTCTTGCCAGTAACTCAATTGTGTCTCATTCCAATTATTGCTTGCAGTTCATCGTACCTTATCAGCATTCCTCAAAAGAATTTGATATTCCTGGAAAACGAGGTCACAAAGCAGATCGGTTCCATAATTTCTAGAGTGGAATATGAAAAAGCACTGATGCACAAAAATGCAAATGAACAAATTATTTTATAATACCAGTTTGTGGTACATAAATTTTATAATGGATAGTCTTCTTCAGGACTTGATAAATGCATGGCCATAAAGAGAATGCCTCCTTTTTTTGGAACTTGTTTGTATTCAAATACGTATCAGTCTCTTCACTAGGTGTGATTTATAAACCTCAAATTTGAATGCTTTTTTCCTCATTTTCCTTTGAGCCACTCCAATAAATTAGAAGATCTTTGTGCACCATAGTAATAGCGTTTCATCACTACTACACTTCCTCAATCCATACTTCATACCCTGGGCATGTGTGTTTGTTTGTACATGAGGTGTCTCTTTTCTCTTTTAATCCAGAATTTCCAACATCTTTGCTTACAGTCATTCCAAGATTAATGATAAGATGAAGGCAGTGAGCTACTCCTGAGATCGGATGAGAGTGATGAAACTTGTAACTCACAGAATCTCACCCATTTTGAAAAGGTCTGTCAGATCTCACTCACCATGGTCACAAATTACACCAGCACATCACATCAGCTGTCAAACAGCCAATCTAATTTACAAGATGAAGGATGGTCTGTATTAGTTTGGGCAATGCGAGCTAGATGAAATCAGCAAGCTTGAAATTCACTTTAATATTTGAAATGACGGAACATGTTGTGTGGCAAAGAGCAGACACAATCTTCATCATACTGTAATTGAAATGGGATTTCAACATGTACCGTAAAATGTGTAAGCCAAGTAGAATTCTTTTGAAAGGTGAAGAAAGTTGAACAACTTCCACAATTCATCCTCTTCCAAATGTCAATGTTTTCTCGTCGCCTTTCTAAGCATTCCATCTTGCCATGAACATCCTGAACCAATTACAAGAAGGTTTTCATATGCTATATGACAAGTGCCTTGAATGGTAGGTGTATAAACTGTGGCCTTTAAAGCAATAGAATTCATCATGTTTTAACTCTCTCATCTGACATATGTTTTTGACATCCTGTATCACAGCTATATTGCATAATTTGACTCAATTGTCATGTGCCATAAGACTGTCATAAGCAAATCACAGATATTGATAATTGATAGAATTTCAATTTTTTTCAAAAGTGGATTCACAAATAATGCACACAGAATTGTTCATTGAAACTTTGGCTGAAATTTTAACTGGATAAATATTCCAGAAAGAATGTCTTTCTTTAATACTCCATATTGACATGTAAGATTGTATTTTGGGTCTCACTCAATATAAGTTCATTTTCTACAGATCTTTCACAGGTCATAAGTTGATTATCCTGTAAAATTTACTCTCCATCCATCCAAGAAATCCAGCCAGGTTACAGGACTAAGTTGATTTGCTTTGATCTGCTTGATGATACCTATGAGCTTTTAAATAAGAAACACAACACAGTACATACTTGACCTAAGGTAGCTTGACTACAAACATACTCTGCTTTGGTCAATGTGTGGGAGGTTGAAAGCAAGTGTTGATAACTGTCACAACATACTCTATTAGTACCGTGCATTCAATAAAACTCAACGAATCTGCAGATTTTGTCCATTATCACAATTTTCTAGATACAACCCATAATTTACAAATTTCAATTATCAATTTGGACAATTGCCAACGCTTTTGATGTTTCTAAAGTTGAGTTTTCTCGGATGAGTTTTAGCAATATATACACTCCAATATTTTGTTCTGTCCATCTCTGAGTACTGCATCTGTGTTTGTTACAATATCTGATGTTGACTGATCAATACAAGACCACCAAGAATAAGAACCCCATTTCTTTCCTTGACTCCTTCACTTATCTACAGTTCCATTCAATATTGCTCACTATTCCTCCGGCTAACCTACAAGATCCAATGGGCATCAGTGTTCTAGTGTGGCTGTCATAGCAAACAAGAGTACTTTATCCTGTGGTAATGTAAACACAGAGGATCACTTGAAAGTGGCTGGTCAAGGAAACCAAAGCTCTTTCCCATTAGGAACATTCCACATCAAAGTACTGTACACCACAAGTAAACTTTCAAGAAATTGATAGTTGGCAACTGGTCACCATTGCACGGCTTTGTAAACCATTTCCATCAAATAACTAAGTTTTGACTTGTTGAATCATATGTGTTTGAGGACTGGGTTAACCAAGGAAGTGACTAACAGCTTGTCAGCTGAGAAGATGGTATATGGTAATAGTGGTAGCAGTTAATAACACAGGTAAAAATTTTCATACGTCAGCTGACGCAGTGACAAGTTGGTCCTTTAGACAGCCACAGGAGAATGTACTGGTATGTATAGACTAACAGATAAAGACTTGCAAACTATTAGAAACTCTATGAGATAAAAGCCAGGCCAGATAGCCAATAAGGTGACCTCGATGACCTTACTGGTAGAACCCACCAGCCTTCTGATAAAGTGAAGGTAGAGAGGGTTGGGGCAAATCTGGAAACTACTTGGTGAAAACAATGAAGATGAATTGACAGCAGCTGGCATATGCTATACAATACCATGGGAAAATTAGTAAATTAAATAGTTATCAGCAAATTCATTAAGCAATTACCACCTAGGGAGAAAATAATAAATAACAGGCCAGCCTGAGGCACTTCATAGTAAATTACATGTAGAGACTTTAGGATACAGCATATAAACTGATGAGCCTATTTTCTTATCTAGGTTGCCATATCAACCAGTTTTTCACTCCCTCACTTCAGTAAAGTAAAATACAAAATTCAAATCTGACCAATAATATCATTGCTTGTATTTATAATTTCACTGATGGCTAAAACCTAGCATATTGTAGATAATTGGTGACCATGAATTCATACTATTGGAAATCAAGCGACCACATGACCTGATCACTCAGAATATTGGTGATCAAGCCAACATTAAAATCAAGAATGAGAACACTGCCAACACACATGATCTGAACATTAACATTTGTTCAGCAAATCCTCAACACGGAGACAAACAACCAAGCAAATGAAAACCACAGACTTGATTACTCTGCATTCCAGAACATATCACCAGTCCACACATAATTTTTTAATTTCTTGTAAGTGTAGGCGTAAACAATGTTTGACTGATGTTGAAATCAATTTTGGTGGCTGATTATCCGTGCAATTCCACAGATGGAGCTGATCAAATTTATTCTATTTTCCCCATGGATGCAGAAAACAGACCAGTATTAGTGTAGGCTGACATATGATATGAATGTTGCCAAGACCTTGAAGTATATACCAGGCTGTTTGCCAGTCAGTGTTTACAAAGCATTATCATTTCTAAATGAAATCATACAGAGTAGAAACAAGACTTTCTATAATGAAATGCAAACACAACCAAGTCTAAACATTTAGGTACACTTTCTTTTTGAAGCCAACAAGTATGAGATTTTTGGATGGAAAATCTTGTAACAGTGAAGTCATCAGGACAGTATTCTTGAAAACCACCATGTTCACATACTTTATCTATCAAGTAGAGGAGTCGATGGTTTTTGTCATGCTGTTAACATTTCCATCATCTGGTAATTTCAGATCAAAGAAATTACCATAAAATGAATCCATATGTATGGCATACATGACATCATTTCACTAACCAGTACAGTGTAAAGTAGGGGAAATTTCAGTCTGAGAACTCAGCCACTGGCTACATAACGACAAAACAAACACTTTTTATTTCACATTTTAAGTATATTGTAATTTCTTGTACATGTAACCTATGAAAGGGTAACTTGGGAATAAAAAAAAAGAATATTGAGAATATTTAGATTTCAAAAGAACTCTAGGACATGAAGAGATTTAAGACGCCTGTCTTCATTGAATATACAATTTTACATGGTAACAAGTTGCTTTACGTTGGTATGTGCGACTTGCGCTTTGCTTTGAAAACATTATTAAGTAATAGAGGATGGAGAGACCCTGGGTGGTTATATCATGAGTCATAAACTTTGAAATGATTGAAGTGCTAACAAACCTCTATGTGTACACAGACATTGGAACTCTGAATAACTCCTTTACAAGTCATGGCTTCACTTCATCTACCTGTCAAATTTCTCACATTTTTGCATTAGCTATAATATTTTACATTGCCCTATTACTTTTACCGCTGTGGGATGAAATATTTATGTCTTTGTGATTAACATCGTGAATCAAAAAGGGGTGTTGTTTCTGTACAGTTAACTTTCAATGGAAATAGGAAAGCCTATATTAATCTGCACAATGTTTGACAAATTGACAATATTTTATTTTCTGAATTAGTAATATCAATAGTGAGAGTCTATGATACAATAAGTTGTTGAACACCAGTGCCTAGACAAGTGGACTGAATACACAATTTTATGCTAACTCTTTGAAGGGGGAATGTTTAGTCAGTGAGGTTTGTATCAATAAGAAAAGTATCAGACTCATGGGAATTCTGTCAGAGGTGTGTTCTTTCATCACATGGTTTTTTAGAACAGTTAAAATAACAAACAACTTCTCACCTATACCGGTACTTGTCTTGGTAAGATACAGACACTAAAATAAAGTTCTATGCTCAGGTCCTTCAACAATGGGATCAAAACCTGATATTGCTTTTTCATTTTTCTCAAACCTGAATTTTCTATTTGGAATATAGAGCATTCAACAGACTTGTAAGAGAGCCAAGCATTTTACAGCAATAATAGTGATACTTGCTAAGTATGAACAGCACACTGGACAAATCAAAACACTGATTAGCAAAGTGACATACTATGCATATTCATTGTTATGTTGTTATACTGACATTCTGATCATTTTTGATGTTACTTGACTGTTTTTGATAAATGCCAAGTTTACATCTCTTGCACAGCTCATACGCAAACATCCCTCCCTGATAATTTTGACATTCCTTTACCATTATTATCATTTCTGGCTGATATGTAAGTAACTTTGAACTTTGATATTGTGGAATATGTCAATATTTGTAGTTGATAGAACATCAACAGCAGAGCAGAAGTCTGTTGATAGACAGCTACATAGCATGAATCCTGACAGTTCAGTGACAACTTGTGAAAAGAAAAGAACATATGCAGAAATTCTGGATTGCTATATAAAAATCATGGTTGCCATGTTTCAATAGATCAGTGTGAATATATAACATATGGTGAAACTTGAATTGGACATCCTGATGTTGTTCTAGCATTGATGAGACAATAATGGACGTACATCATCTCAGCCTCCCTCTTTGTAAACCTTCTGTTAACAAAAGATTAAATATTTCCCTCAGTAAAGATTTCTTACAAGGAGCTTGCTGATATCAGACTTGATATCAGACTATCTCCTCAGGACACTGTAGCTTGCTTTCTCCACTGCATTGAATTATAACATGCAATCTTTGTATCTGTTTGCTATGCAGTTCACATTGTGCTACACATTCAACTTCACACACAAGTCACAAAATAACTAGAATTTAACTTACTGTTACTACAGAGACATAAGTCATGAGGCAGTTAAAAGCTTTGTACAACTGACTTGGTTGGCTGGCTACGCTCAAGTCTTCGCACTCCAACGGTGTGAGCAACCATACAAAAGTGTGGAGTACAAGTACTTGAATGAAGTGAATTCCAACTACATCCTGCCACTATGAAGTCAGGCAGAAACTACAGACACTAACATTAATTACCACAGGATATACACCACCCTACAGTGTGATGTCATCAGTAACGTGTTGCTTAGCAACACCAGACAGTCTCCGCCCTGAAACAGGTTCATGCAAGGCTGAATGGTGTAAACAGTGAGACTTACTAACAGTGCATAGGGACTTCATTCTGACTGTCTCAGATTACAAATTTTCAAGTTCAGCTGATCACTACTGGATCTAGGATCAACTCAATGTCTTTCTTGTAAATGTAATTTATAGACACCTCATAAAGCAATGTTTTTATATAAAATGGCATAGTCCTGATGGTATATAGATAATGGAATATTCCAGAGAAAGAGTAGAGAAATGAAATGTAAACAGTAGTATTGTATGACTCTGTGATTTCATTTTTTTGATATGATTTACAAAAAATTTACAAATTGAAGCAAAATAAGTATATGACAAGTATCATAATAATGTAAGGATTTCACTAATGTTAACATTGGTACAATGGCTCTAGTCACAGAATTTAACTTCATGTTAATCTGATCTCCACTACTCCTTGCGGCGAAATCCTGAATACAGATATATTTTCAAGGTAATCTAAGCCCTTCTGACTTTGTTTAAATTTATAAATATTTAATTATTTTCCATCACATGTATCCTTCCCCTGAAGTGATTTGTTAACATGGTTAAAAAGTTTTCAGAAAACAGGTCTTGCTATTCTTTAAGACTTCACATTTCCTTGCTCAGAAAATTAAATTTCACAAGAACTGGATTTGTCAAATTTTACTGACTGTTAACATGCTCCACCAATCATAATGATTTTGACCTATAATTCAACATTGCGTAACATTAACAGGAAGAAAATGATCATCTTCAAATTCTGATTCTTTTATTGATCAAGTAATGTGACACATTCTTAGTCTATCAGTTTGCCATCACATACAGGAACACTGTTAAAATTGCATTGGTCTGATCTCTCCGAGCAATGTCAAAATTCACTTTTCAGGGCTGATACAACATTTTTGAGTTTTCCTCTTCGGTATTACAAGAATCAACATTTTTAATTGGTGATTTAATACAATGAGATTTAATTTTGAAAATACAACAAAGGATGCATGAGGACATTAGCATAACATAATGCCTAATGCAAAGTGGAAGGTGATGCGTGGTGCTATACCGGTAATGTCCAACTTGATCCTTTGCAATACTACTGTAATATCAGCTAACCATACACCCTATATTCATGACTGGTGCATCAAATGGCCTTGTACTGACCATCTTCATGCATTGTCAACAAAGTTTCTGCTGATGTATAGAGAGCATGGAACATTATCTTGGGCACATGCAAGATTATTATCTGGCAATTGTCCAATGGGTCCCTTGAAACTGTCCAGAAAGGAATGCAGACTCACAAAATACACTGTGCTTGAGGTGCCTGGAAACTGTGAATATTACTGAAGACCCATTCTGTTACAGTACATCTGTTCTGCATGTTCTTTTTGCCCACACAAATTATATTGTTCTCAACAGTAGATGTATAATAATGTTTCATATATACTATATGATCACTAAGTTAAAGCTGATATAAATACACCTCTACTGTACTGGCTTCCATGATAAATAAGAAAATTTAGAAATCAGACTGCACTCAAGCTTAATAAAATGTTATGTACAACAGATGTTAAATCCCAGTGATTTCACAGTGGATAAAAAAAGCTGAAAATGCATTTCCATGTGTACATATGGATTATTTGTCAGTGTAATTGGTATCTGTATGATGGACACATACAGCCATGGAATTCCATTGGCCACAGGTGTTCTTTTTATTCTCAAGGGATCAGAGTCTTCATGGAATTTCAAAGTGTAATCTTAGTTATATTAGTTTCAACGATACCTATACATCTTGTGTATATACCATTTATTGTAGATCTAAGAACTGTTATGTCAAAACAATGTTAACCAATCCTACATTAAAATGATACAAAGTCCTTGCGACAATGATATCCATATGAAATATGATATGCATATGAAATATGATATGCATACGAAATGCATATCTATTCATGCATGCAAGTTCATAAATATTCATGAATGTTCCTTGGTTTGCATTTATGTAACTTATCAAGTAAACTTTGGAGATACCTCACACAGAAAGTCACTTGGTAATATAATTTTAAAACCATTCACAGGTAAGCTGACATTATGCCATCTCAGACCATATTTCAAGAAATGTTTCCTACGACATATGTCATTGATGTTACCATAAAAATGTGGCCAATTGATGTGATTGATTCAGGCTATTTGAGTTTGATCAGAACCTGTATATTACAGAGTTCACAGTGTGATCCGTGCAAATAAAAATTTAGCAATGACTTTTAGTAAGCCAATCATGTAAGGAAGTGTTTATCAGTGGGTATGCTATGTCCCTGGATGATGCTCTATACTGCTTTTTTCCTCATTCATCAATGTACCGGTACATGCAACAAGGCTGGCATCTCCATCATTAATCATTAGAAAGCAACCTTGCCTCCGCTTCAACATGTCAAGTTTCTACAGCCATTCAAATCTTGCTCCTCTGGAATGTAAGATTGATGAATTTACCATCCATCTTTCCTAGACATTTAACTTGATTATTTTATCCAGTTCAACTCTGCAGGTTACAATATCACCATTGACTTGCTTCTGCTGATCTAACTGCAAGATTAATCAATCGCACAAACCCTTTCCATCTGTTAGAATATTCCATGTAATCAAATGCTATGGGTTATTTTTCAACTTCTTATACTGCAATTCATTCACATGTACAAAGTTAGGCAACTAGTTGTTATCAAACTCACAGTTGATCATAGGACTTTACTTTCTTCTCTTGCAAACGTGTAAATTTTGTCAAAATGTCAGAGCAACAGTATACTCATAGTATACTGAGCTATTTCATCAAGCTGTGGGCTGACTGTTTTTGCTGATTCTCAGGCCCCATGGCAAACAAATGTATAGTGTTACCCAAATGTTGTCAGTCAATGTGTGTTTTGAAATGCACTTCATCCAATTTCCATACCGAAACAGGAAAGTCTATTACTTACAGTTTTCATCAATGTTTTCTTGAATGTGTGCATGCAGAACAGGGGTGGGTCTTCCAACTTATCCAGGTAACAGTTGTCTGAACTGTTGCCCAGTCAGGTAACTGTTCCAAAACAGTTTACCTGTAATTGCCACAATTGCTTCCCCACTTTTATATGGGAGTTGCAGCAATCACATGACCATATGTTGACAAATCGTGACAGGAATTTTGGATGAGGTACATTACAATAGCCACTGAGTACATTTAAATAACCAGGATACAAACTGTGTCCATCAGCCACTTCAGACACTTTTCCAAAAACTGGCACAAGTATAATCTGTAAAACTTGCCTGAGCAAGTTAATCATACCCTCCTCAGTTTTCATTTAAAGCGAAAGTGTTTTGAAATCAAATTGATTGAATTTTGTTTCATCTTCAAAATAGATACACTTGATAACATCTTTTTCAAACTTTCTACTTTGTTATAAAGTGTACATTTAATATTTTCAGATCAAAAAAATCTTGAATAGTAAAGAGATCAGAATTATCGAGAAAAAGAAACATTTTCTTAATTTTCCCATCATGACAGTTACAAATGAGTCCCCATGGTGGTATTAAGGAAAAATGAATTTTCCCATCATTTCAACTAGTATTATGGATTTCATAAGAGTCATATCATTTATCATGAACTCTCCTGGTAACACTTGAAATTTACATCTTCAAAGTTTGAAATCATAACTCAGTAAAATAACATGCTGTCTTAACTTCTGACTCACACACTGGTCATACACTTGAAATCAGATTCTACAAATATTATTTCTCAGATCATACATATGTACCTCTTAAAGACTTTCACTGGAAATGTATAGACACAGGTGGCGATGTACCAGTATTTGCCATGGGGCATGCAGTTTTACCTGGAATCTGTACAATGACACACTTATTTCATTTAAAAATACTCCAATTAGATTTGATTTCAGAATCTATTAGATTTCAAAGGACATGAATTACACTTTTATAATTTAAAGATTAGGATTATGTTTTTACATCTACAATTAACCCAAAGAATTTTTTTTCAAACTGTAGTCGCTCAACAAGGTAAGCAAATATATTTAATACCAGGGTATTACAAAAATTAAAAGCAATCTGCCAGAGACAAACTAGTTCACCTAAGGTCATATTTGGAAGTTTTATGATTGCAGCCAGAGCAAATCTGTTCTCATAAATCTTGGATTTCTAGAATTCTTTCAAATTTGACAATTCCCCATGGTGTACAGTACAGTACAGAACAGTGCATGCGTATGACAAGTGCAGTACTTTATACCTCATACACACTTCCTGAAATGAACAGTTTACAAGATGATATTGCTGAGAAAATGACCTGAAGGTTGGCACTTACTGCAAATGCAAGGCACACTCAGCTACTTGTCTGATCTCCTAGCCACAGTAAAATAGTTCATTAAAGTCATTTGGCAATGTTGGCCTTGTCATTACTGACAATTTAAAACAGGTAAACTGCCATTACAAGATGGCATACCATTCCCTCTGGGATTGGCAATGCTTTTTTCATTGACACAGCTGATAGTATAGTGCCATTCAACATCATTTATCAGTGCAGTGAGAGATTCTTACTTCAAGTAAGGATTTTTTGTATTTGTTACGTGCAGAGGAAAACGAACAAAAGGGTGAACTCAGCAGTTTCCGTTTAAACAAAATTTATTACGAAAACAAAACTAATTGCTAAGTTAGGGACAGAGTACAAGCTTTAAAAGTGTACAGACTACTTATCTCAGCTGGGACGGCAAAGCTCCAGTCTCAGAGTTGTAACAGTCAGTTGGATGAATGAACAGTCCTTTGGCTTGCAGGCTTGAAGCTGCACAAAGACCACAGTATAAATCCAGCGTTGACAGTGAAGGTCTTGAAAAGTCTTGAGAATGACTACTGCTGGAGTTTAGTAACACACAAGAGACACGATCCCAAAAGTCTGACTGGAAGCTGTGCACGTCCCTTTTATAAAGGCATGTAAGAACAATCTAGAACCTTTTATTGACATGCTAATTACTGTTCTAAAATTATCTCCCTTACACAACTAATCAACTTTCCAGAACATTCCAAACATGACTAATTGAATTCAAGGTTGTGAGGTCATCAAGGGCAGTGACCTTGGGAATGTTCTAGACTGATTGAACTCAGGTCATGATGAGTGTGGGGGAAATGACCTACATAACACACCCCCTCTTCAAAAAAAAGAAAATTTTTCAAAGAAAAATCTTTCTTTTGGAAATGTTATCTTTTAAAAGATTTAAGTACTCGAATTTTTTTTTTTTCTAAAGTAAAACTTCTTGAAAGTGAACAACAATAAACTCTAAATACGAGAAAGACAGTCTGCAATTAAATTGTCTCTGCCTTTGATATGTCTAATATCAAGATTAAACTCCTGTAACATTAAACTCCATCTTAGCAATCTCTGATTTTTGCCTTTAAATTTCTCAATCAAAACAAGTTGTCGTAATTTGTCATAATTCTGACTGACCATTTCAGAAGAACACCAACGATCAAACAGTTGTTCTTTTGTTCGAGCAAATTCAACATAAGTTTGATCCTTCACCTTCTCACAATCCCTAAATTTCTGACGGTAAGCTTCAGGCACCAACTCATAGCCCTTGAGAATTAATTCCTTTACAGAATCATAATCTGAAGCCTGCTCTACTGACAACTGAATGTAAATTTCTCTGGCTTTACCCACCAAAGCACTCTGCAAAAGCATAGACCAGGACTCCTTAGGCCAACTCAGACTCTGAGCATTTTCTCAAAATGAAGGAAATATTTATCAACATCCTTTTCTTGGAAAGGGGGAACTAACCTGAAATGCTTAGTGATGTCAAACTTGTCTGAAGGGAAGAATTTTCCTGACTGTCCAAGCTCCAAACGTTTCATTTCTAATCTTTCCTGCCTGTCTTTCTCTCTCTGTCTTTCTTCCATTTCTAATTGCATTTGTATTTTTTCTTTTTCTAATGCCTGTCTCTCTTTTTCCATTTGTAATTCTAGTTTCTTGATCTCCAAATTTGTCTGCAATTCTAATTCTAATTTTCTGAGTTCAGAGGTAGACTCGGGCTCATAATCTTTCAGGGTGGATTCCTCAAATTGGCCTAAATCAACTAGATGTTTGGCAATACGGTACTGTATTTCCCTCTTGCGCATAGATCTTTTGACTTCTACTTTAAGGAAATTGGCCAGTGCAATGAGGTCGTCTTTTCTGAGGGAATCAAATGTGTCCTGATCAAGGTCATCCATTTCCTCTGGTTTAAATTCCGCCATGATTAAATTTCGCTGAGTTCACAGAATACTGTAGTTTTTAAAAAGGCAGGCAAAATGTTGTCAAACGGCTCAAAATATTCGTATCCCGGACAAGCCCCCAATTTGTTACGTGCAGAGAAAACGAACAAAAGGGTGAACTCAGCAGTTTCCGTTTAAACAAAATTTATTACGAAAACAAAACTAATTGCTAAGTTAGGGACAGAGTACAAGCTTTAAAAGTGTACAGACTACTTATCTCAGCTGGGACGGCAAAGCTCCAGTCTCAGAGTTGTAACAGTCAGTTGGATGAATGAACAGTCCTTTGGCTTGCAGGCTTGAAGCTGCACAAAGACCACAGTATAAATCCAGCGTTGACAGTGAAGGTCTTGAAAAGTCTTGAGAATGACTACTGCTGGAGTTTAGTAACACACAAGAGACACGATCCCAAAAGTCTGACTGGAAGCTGTGCACGTCCCTTTTATAAAGGCATGTAAGAACAATCTAGAACCTTTTATTGACATGCTAATTACTGTTCTAAAATTATCTCCCTTACACAACTAATCAACTTTCCAGAACATTCCAAACATGACTAATTGAATTCAAGGTTGTGAGGTCATCAAGGGCAGTGACCTTGGGAATGTTCTAGACTGATTGAACTCAGGTCATGATGAGTGTGGGGGAAATGACCTACATAACATTTGTTTGAAAAAAAAATTATGTTTAAAATTATTGATAAGATATTAAAATTATTATTTAAAAAGTTTAAAAAATGCCGTCTATCTAAGTAACAATTTTTTTCATAATGTAAAATGTAATTTACTTGACTGAAATAAATGAATTCACACTTGACAATGCAAGAAGATCCACTTCCTTTGAACAACACTTGATGATCATATTAAATATTCTAATCATTACAGCAATACTTTCTTCTTGTAATTTATTAATAAAACATTTGATGTCAATAGATTTAATGAACAAATACTACAGCTATGATTCTGAAATAAATTCATTTGTCAGAACATTTCAATATGTTCAGTCAAAAGACACGGCAGAGTTCGCGTTTACGCAAAAATCGTGCGTATTTACGCATTGAAATCGACTCTCTACGCATTGTTTTCATCGTTATGCTTTTTCTATACGCAAAGGATAACACCGAAAGCACTCCACGACTGAGCTTAGGCGACAACCAGACGAAATTTGTTGCAACACATTTCTGTCAATCACTCATTTTGTGTGGAAAGTTTTGGATTCTCTGGGCGTTGTCTGAAAAATCGGCATCGTAGTCCACACGTTATCACGTTAGGCACGTTATCATGTCAGCTGTGCCTATGAATTACGTTGCTAATTTTCAGGCGAGCGATAGTTTCTGAAAGTGAGTGATTGACAGAAATGTTGCGACAAATTATATAAATGCCAACCGTGCATGATCATCGCGTCTCTCGCTGTTCCCAAATTTTGATCAAGCACACATGCAGCATGGCGTCGAAGCAGACAAATCTGTTTTCTTTCAACTTTGCTCTACGAGTCCGTGAAAAAAATTATTCATCGGTAGAGCTCGTCGGAATCCCGATAAATGTTGTACACTGCAGAAGTGTCCGGATGGTAACTGGTCGTTCAGGCACCAAGTCGTTTCGGCCTCTAAATTTCCCGCCCCAAGTCACTTCGGCACCACAACCCAAGACGTTTCGGCATCTGTATTTCGACTTTTTTTCAAACTATTTAGTAATTGACTGATCCGTCATATTCGTAAGCATGACCTTTGCGTTCTGACCAGTACTTTATGAGCATTTTGTGTGAATTTTGCCGTGCTGTTTTGTCACAGCTTTCAAACTTTTGCCGTGTCGGCGGCTGTTGATATCGATAAACTTGTGTCACAGATTTGAAAATGATATGAAGTTTTTTCTTACGGTCTCTTCCCATGTTCTCACAAAGATTAATTATGTACGTGAATGTTAGTTGACACTATACTTTTTAGTACTTTGATTTGTAACATTACGCTCCAGCACCAGTTCCCACAGGTAGCCTTCAGCGGTGCCGAAACGTCTTGGGTTGCGGTGCCGAAACGACTTGGGGCCTGATATTGGAAGGCCGAAACGTCTTGGGACGAAACGACTTGGTACCGAAACGTCCACAAACCGTCTGGATAAGCTGCCATAACTCTAACTTTTGGGTTGCCCGATGTGTTTTGACGGTCGCATGTATGCCCTTCGCTGTTACGTTTCAACATTGTTCAAGTTGTTCGTTAAACTGTTTTCATTAAAATAATGTTACATCGTACAATCCAAATATGTAGTGTAGGTTTATTCAACGGCACATTGTATTTTTGCAGTCAGTTTTTTCATCAATCGAGTCCGGAAGTGAAATTACGCACTCAAATCCAGCCATTACGCAATTTTAGCAGACTAATGCGTATGCCGTACGCGAGGAGAAAAAAGTCACCGCGAACACTGCACGGCCAAGATAACAAGGGTGACACTGTGAGCCCTGCAAGAGAAATGTAAGAGTGTGCCTATTCCTATGAATCGTGTAATTCAAATACTGTGCCATGGAATGATTACTTGTGAAAAACAAACAATGCACTATAATGACTATTATTTCATTACTACAGAAAGCCACTGACTGATAGCATACTGGTTAAAATTGTAGGACAATGAGTTTAAATCTGTAATTTCACCATACAACATTTGCTGTCCTGAGAGCTTTAGGATAATGCAGATGGGATTTCTGAAAGCCAATATTTACAGTCAAGCAATAGAGACAACACAGCCAAATTCATACCAGCAGAATAATGCAAAAAATAGATTCTAATGCAGTCACCTGGAAAGATAAAATCCTATTCTTAGTTTCAGAATGGCAAGTGAAGCTACATGAATAGTACCTACCAGTAGCAGCGCAGCATCATCTGTGATATTCAGTTTGTATAGAGATACAACATCAATGGCACCATACCAACAAATGATCAACAAGCCACCTTTCAACATGATTTGTATGTTTTTACACTAGCTCTTCCACTGCTATGCAAGAATTGCCTTCCTGTTTTCGATCCACCCAGATAAAATGACCCATAAATTACCTGGGAGACCTAGGTTCAACCTTTGACCCTCACCTTAAATGACCTATAGTACCACAATAACGGCCTTGTTGAATAATACATGTTGTGCCTACATCTGGCAGTAATATTGTGAAGACATGGGTTTGTATTTCATCTTGTATTGACTGAAGCCCATTGTCAAACTTGATCACTACTGGCAGTGTACTCACAGCTGAAAACCTACAACATGATTGCTCAACACCAGTATTTCAAAAACTTTTCTGATGAAGTGAACCAAAAGTTGAAGTGGCTTGGGGGCTTATAGCTATAATGTGATCAGAGAGGAAACCCTATCCCTAGAAAACAGACTTTTCTTTGTACATACAGTGTTGTTCTTGATTACTTGACCACCAACTTTTTGACAATAGTTGGGTTTTTATAATTGCAGTTTAATGGTGTTTTATGTGATGACCTGAATATTGGCTGTTGAGAAAAATACATGTGAACTGTTTACCAAACTTTTTGCATCAGAACACAACTAATGCAATTACTAAATACATATAAAATTTCCATTTCATTCATTTCATTTATGTGTCTTTACGTACATTCAAATCGATTGAATCTTAGGTTTGGACTTCCAAATCTGTTTTAAGAAATTGATTTTGCACAGTAATGCGTGATCTTACCATTTTTATATGGGAATTATGCCATTGCACAAGGAATGCAGATATTTGAGCCGAGGAAAGGAACTGTTCGAAACTTCTGACAACAGCTGCAAGTTGTAAAGGAGAACACGGAGAGTCCCATGGACAAAATAAAACTGGATGAATTTATAGGACCATATTTTTCAGCTTTATAATCATGATTTATTTCATACCATTGATATGAGAATGCTGTACCAATATGTAATACAATATAAGGGTCATCTAACATAGCGAGGTAATGGCAAAGGTTTATCAAGATCTGAAGAAGCAAAAGTTGGATAATTGAATAAAATCTAATGGTAATCTGATTTAGAACAAATATATAAACAACTTATGACCAGTGCCTTACTTTGAATTTCGTCTTCCTTGGTGGCTCTTATTGTAGACAAAAGCCAGCCATGCCTTAAAGATTAATTTCACAAAATTACTAATTCAGAAAGACTCATGTAACATTTCCAACTTCAGAATACAGATTCCATGTACTGGTAGCTGCCCAGCTGCCATGGAAAAACAACTGCATTACATTGACACTGATCTGTTACTAAAGGTGCTCTGTGAAACCAGTTTAATTACCCTAGGATACATAAAAGAGCCTGTGTTGGATGTTTGGCAAAGGTCAAGGGTCAAACAGATATACAGACCATGCATACAAATGTATATGTGATTTTGATAACTGAATTGTCATGAGTTAGGTATCTGGAGTACTGGTGGAGTAATTTATGGGACCAAAATTCAAATGGTAAGAACACCATTGACAATTACAGTACCTGCCTATTTTACATGTAATAACACCCTGTATTACTTGGATCAATTTAGATATGACGGCTGTATCTGTACAACTCACAAAATGAATGTTTCTTTTGTCAAATTGACCATCATACTAGCATTTTGAAGTTAGTCGTTAGATAGGGAGTTTTGGATGAGAGACGTTTGGCTTACAACAGATATAGCTGTATATTTAAACTTTACATGACTTATTTGAGTTTGTAATCACTGTAAAATGGACTAAATTGAATAGATATTAGTTGAACTTTTAGTTTTTTGCTTGTCCATAATCTTTGCAGTTTGATTTCTCCTATTTCTGACAGTTTTTCAGGAAACAGCTTAAAAGGACAAAGTCAGCCATTTTTCATGAATTTTGTTTGATGCATGATACTTCTTATGTTGTTTGACATGTTGAAAGATACTGAATGAATGGGTGACCATGCATATTGGTATATTCAACCCCAGTTTTAGACATGATACATGAAACCATTGCAAAAATGAATTAATGGTCATGACCATTAATTCATTTTTGCGATGATTTCATTTAATTTGTCTAAAACTGGGGTCGAATATATGCATGCTCACCCATTCATTCAGTATCTTTCAACATGTCAAACAACATAAGTAGTATCTCGTATCAAACAAATTTCATGAAAAATGGCCGACTTTGTCCCTTTAATTAATTTTTTTTATATCAAAATTATATAATATTTTATAACATGCTATATTTCAATTCCAAAAAGTATAACTATTGTCTCTATGCAGAGTGAAAGTACTGGGTTTATGAGAAATTTGTGATTAATCTTAGCCTAATACATCTGGACTTGCTTTAAAGTAACTTGTGATGAATTCAGAAGAGACAGGAAGTAGCAACATCTAGTACAACTTGTTACAGTCTCATACCAGTCAATTTTAAAGTCTGTTGCTGCTAAAACACTGCTAGAAATGCTAATTTTGAACCTAGGCAGTATACACACACCCTGTGAAACTGACGAGTATGTTGCTATGAAACATGAGAACTACAGACAAGAGTGTAAAAATAGATGTAGAAGAATGCCCCAGAAATGAAAATAGTAACACATGCAAACTGCAAACAATAGCTGCAGAGTTTATTGTGACATCATATTCAGGTCAATGCATCATGTGTATGGCATGTGCATTGGAGGTCCATGTTATGACTACATGTATAACCAGAGACAGCAAAGATGAAGTGCCAGTAAATTGGTGTAAAATATAAGATACTGAGTTGTCCTATGTATTGAGTTATGAAGATACAATACTACATGTACTTGTGTCGGTATCATAGAAACTATGACCCGTGTGTTTTTTATACGGTTTTGACCATATATAAAAATAATGATATTATGAACTGATCTGAGAATGGTGCATCACTGAGTTGAAGGACTGAATGTAACTGTGTGATATTTGCTATCAGAATTGCAGAACAAAGATTATCAATGATGTGGTATTGGTACTTGCATGCACTGATATGCGTTCTTTGAAATTTTCAGCAACAATTGCTTGGATCTAATGATTTCCATCATTAAAAAGGTTTCATCCAGAATGAATCACTCTGTATTTGTCCAAGTTAGGATTCTTCATCCAGGTAAAATGGTCATCTGGGAACTCTGAATGCATTGCAACAAGACATAACACTTGTTACTATGGAGATCAGTGGGATGATTCCTCACTTTTTTATTTTCATCCTGAGACCTCTCAACCATAAGGTAACATACCAATAGATTAGATGTCAACATTAAAGACAGCAAATCTTATTTTTGCAAAGATTGACATGTCCCTCATGAACACTGTTTTACTTGATTACTTTGACAGTTGGGTTGCAAATTTAAATTTTAATGATTAGGTCACAATGTAGATATTGAATTTCACTTTTGAATTCACATTTTACAATCCTGGTGATTGATGAAACTGTTTCTCCTTTGAAATCCCTAAGCTTGACCAATTATGAATTTTATTGAAATGCAGCTACTGCATATCGGTATGTTCATGTGTCATTGGTACTGGATACACTACAGTTTAGTTCTAAATTATTCACTACTAACCAGTAACCCCTCTCACATTGTTGCATGTAAATATAGCAACACAGTTCACTTTCACACATTGGATGAGTTTCCACTAAGCTTTAATCAGCAACAAAATTGGAGATCTTAATTGGATTTCTGTATCAAAGGTCAGTTTGATATTTGTGGTCAAAATGCCTTCATGCCTTTCCAGCATGCTGGGGGAATTGCAAATTTACATTCAGCTAACGAAATCGATCACCTTGAAATTGACCTTGGCAATTGGCATTAGAGTGCTACATTCCTCTTAAAATGGCTAAGCCAGTTACTGCGTCTGTTATGTGAAGGCAGCTGTGGATAAAATCTAATTTGTATTCAATCCACTTGTGAAATCTGTGGAGAATTCCAAAATACAAGAGGAAAATGATACTACTGCCAAGATAGTTGAGAGAACCACATGTCATTAATAATGCATAATATCTTTTACTGTGAGGATTGGGGTTTTAATTGTCAACTATAAATTTTTCCACAAATGCCAATCAATAGATAGAATGAAATTGTTTCACAAAAATGATGGAAGAGGGTTCCAAATACTTGTGACTAATTTTTAGGTTCTCACTGTACACACGGTACAGTGGCACTATAAACATCTCCAGGTTTCTGGGAGAAAATGCGTTTGAGATTTTTGGAGCAAATATCCCTGAAGGAGAACAATGTCATGATATAATTTTGGAACATTCCATTCAAAATATCCAATAATTTGTGTACTATGCAGTTGTTAGTGGAGTCACTTTAGGTGCTAAAAGAGTTTTCCAATACAGGTCTGTAGATAGCCACATTTTGTCCAGTATTTCCATGAGAAATTGGACATACAATAGATGTACTTGTGATGTTTGGAATTTTAAAACTATGAAATCACACTGTATGGCTACAGTGTTTGTAAACTTCACAAATGAAAATACTTTTATGTAAGTAATATCCACATCATAACATCACTTTTTCTTTGAAATTCTTTGAGATACAGTTCTTGGAGTATACAAGTTATTTGCATGTAACTAGGGTGCTAGGATCATTTAAAAGATAGGAAATACACCTGAACAAGTAGTCTATAACTATGTGACTATAACCAATCTGCAATCAAACACCATTGCAATCGTCAGGCACGAGTGGAATTACTCTCAACATAAATTATAATGTAGCAGTATCTCATGGCAATATTACAACATCACTTACAGATAGAGTTTGATGCTTTTGCTACATATTGATCATGTACTTATGAATAAACTAATAAATATTTATGCTATGAGATGGGCCGGATATGTTTGTATTTTTACTCTGTTCACTCAAAGACACTTAAAGTAGGTCCTGTTGTCTAAAAATTAATTATCCCAAAGGCTCAGTAATTGGGCTTTGATAGTTTTCATTTTGTTTTGTTCTGTGCATCAACACCTTTCCTTGGTGAGCGTATTCCTGAAAAGAATCTTGAGATACATGGTGTTTGTCTTTTCAACACAGAACATGTATATATGCACTGCACTGATGTTTTAATCGCTGAATATAAGTCCATGAGAGAAATTCAATTATTGATAATAACAAAGCTCCATACAGACATGCAATAGTACAGACTGCATAGGCAAGCCTTATCTAGGAGAAATACCTGGTACTTCCACATGCTATGAGTTGCAAAGACCAAGGGAATATGGTTGGTGTATGATATCAAACAAGAACGTTGAAAAACTTTTCAGACTTACAGTTCCATGGTGATTGGTTAAAAGTTGATTTAATTGTAAAAAGAGTGGCTAAGGACAAGTTGAAAACACACACTTCACAGTGAGTGAATGATTAATTGCTGATGATGCACATTTCACATCTGATTGGCTGCAAGTTGATTGCCAATACCATGTCATTTGAATACAAACAATAACACAGCCACAAGCACCCATTCTCACAAGCCAAAGCTTTTCCCAGTCCACGGTGCTCCATAAAACACTCTGGGAATGACACTTCAAGCTGCAAAGAAGCCAGTGATTTAAGACAATGCAAATGCTGAACTACATTACAGACTTCTTGATATTGTCATAGTTACAAAACTCAAGAACTGAGGTATACCATCAAATTTAGCATGCTTCAGATGGACTTTGTCTCTTAATTACAGACGTTTCATTCCAAGTCAATGTTGACAAAGTTAAAGAAAATAAATCACTCTAAAAGCTATGACTGCTTTTAAAATACACTGAAATAAAACAGAATGAATAAATTGACAAAACAGATAGACATGTTTATTGTTTCAAACTTTCCCTGCAGAGTCTCAAATTCTGACTGCATCAGAGTCTCAAATTCTGGCTGTATCAGTGTCAAATTCTGGCTGTATCATTGCAGACTTCTGCCAATGCTGATGGCAACACTAGAATTAACACAATCCACACATAGTAATCTAGCAAGAAAAACGTGCAAACTGAAGTGGGCTTGTACCAGAAATGTACAATTATCTTCACTGGTTAACTTTCAACAGAGAAGAACTCAACATGGTCCTAGGCTTATGTGCCAGGAAGACTCAAGTGCAGTTTTGAGTGAATTTCTCTCCAAAGCATACGATTTCAATGGCACATTGGCAAACAGAATGAAGTTACAATGAATTTTTAGTCGCTATATTTATCAGGTCTAACTTTCATTCATATTTCAAAATCTTTCTTTTTTTCCTGGTACATGGTTTTATGAAAACAGAAGATAACTGCATATTTGCTCTGATTCATAATTGAAAATCAGGTTAACTGTTCAAGTTGCCATAGCAACAACGTGAGGATTATGAAAAGATCTGAGAAACCATGATGATAGGTTTTAATACAAAATGCCAGAGTCCATACCTAAGTATCGATGGACTGGTATAAGGGTATCATAAAACTGACTTGATATTACAAGACTAAAATTGTGATACCTTTGATGGACGTTCAAATCACTAAAAGTGAACTTCTTCCCTAAGGCAAATAAATTCCTAGAGTAATTGTCTTCAATACTGGGGAGGGGGTACTCCAGATGAAATTACAATTACATGTATGGTGGCGTGTCTGTTAGCTACTGGTTTTATTGAAATGCTGACCTTTGATCTAGATACCCAAAAGGTCATGAAGGGAGTAGCATATACCATACAGCCTACATTGTGATAGTCAACAGAGTCACATAGAGTCACAGAGAGACCATATATCATTCAACACCAGGTCATTAGCACCTTTGACAGACTCAACCTAAACATATACATTCTATGTTTGTGATCAGACACACCAGACAACACTGTTCATGGCCATCTCAAACAGCAAAAACATCTGACCAGGATGTACAAATTCTGACAAGTCTCTTCCTGATCAATCAAAAGCCCATGGCATAAACTTTATTCATGTTAAAACTTTGTAATACATATTCTCTACATTTTCTGTAACCAGTAATCAAAAAGGTGAACCATATACAGTAGAAGGGGTGTCCCCACCAATGGGAACCCCTCTACATGTACTGTGCATAAACAAGAGATTTATGCAAAGGTATCTTGCCAGCTCTTTTACTCCTATCAGACTTTAGTACAACAGCTCATATCACAGGATTCCTACCAACACACTGGCGCAGGCTGAAGTGTATGCAGATTTCAATATTCAAGTTCATAGTTTTGACACTGAGAAACAGAAATCTTTAAAACATATTGTCACAAAAACATGATGACATCCACTTCACAGACTGCAAAGTTTCAAAAATATCCAAGAATCCATAAAGCAAGTCAATATCCACCAAGACAGACAGCAGCACCCAATGCCATTGGTTATTTTGTGAAGCACACTTCCTGCATGTTGTACACAATGTAATGGCTTCTGAAAGGTGAATTAGCTGTATTATTTCATGTGTTTCCCCAACAGTTTTTTCTATAAAACAGAGTTTTTTGTTCACTCATAAATAAAACCAAAACTTCTGTGTTCAACTTGTCATCACAGCCTGTATGTATGCAATGTCAGCTATCATTTTTGACAGCTGAATTTCAGTCCAGACTAGAATTCATTAAATCAACAACGCCATACATATCACTGCATAGTTTGCACACTGCATTGTGTTGGCTACTTTTTGGAGAAGAATAACAAAATATATTTGTTTTAGAGAACAAAAATAGCTGATTTAAAAATATTTTCAAACATATACTACCTGTTGTCCCTTTTAATGCTTGATATAGAGAAAAATTCCTCACCATCCAACATTACCATACATTGGGTGACAAATGAACAGTACAAACCCATGCAAACCTGCCGTGTTTGAATTGTTACCACACACTGCAGTGAATATACTAACCAATAATCAGATTAAAAGGTGGAATTTGAACAACAAATTTGACTAGCTTGTTTAATTCCTTAATTGTTTGAGATATTTTGATTACTTAGAAGGATTCACACTGGGTCAAATTTCTAGGGCAGTTATTTACATAGCAGTTGAATCACTGAATTAATCGTATCATTTTTTTGTAAATTCTATACTCATTTCTTGATTGTAATTAAACAGATTACAGAATCAATGAACAGTTTATGGTGCAATTATTCACTTTTATTCTGGACTTGCAGTATTGACAAACATGTTGTATTCTGTTAGCATGTATCGTAGATTAAACTTTCAGTCCTTGATCTCCCCTGTCCAGGCCTTTGTAATCCCACTATTAAAGATGGTACAAACAGATATTTACACCTTTTCAGGGAAAAAACTGTAAAAATTAGTCCATGTATATAGTTTTTAAAGTGGCCATTGCGTATTTTGTACTGGTACACTATTATTGACCACGGCTTTGACATGATTTGACAAATCAACATTTCATTCAGCATATCTGTGTATGAGATGAAACTGAAAAATATCCCATGGTTCTATAAAATTGAATCAATAGGTCAAAGCAACACTGGACAAAGTATACTGATGTATTTCTGTATCAGTACAAACCATGTAAAATTATCTCAACATTGCTGACTGACACGATAGTTGTTATAGCCTCCCTGGTATTTGATACACTCACAGATATTTACATACAAGTATTTATAATTTACTGAGTGGCAAGGTGGGGTTATTGGAATGGGTGAGATGCTATGTAGTGTATTGGATAATAGTAAATAGTCTAAGGGATATGAACAATATAAAAGTTAAAACCAAATGAGTATAATTGAATATTACAATTGGTACAGCTTTTACTTAAATTCATCTTGTCAAAATTCAGTAGCACTAAGATAGCATCAGCAAGCTTAGTATGAGGAGTCCCACTGTTCAGTAAATGCAATGGTGTGACAATGGTCAGGGACCATCACTGACGCTCTGTCATATTCTGCTCAGCTACTTGTATTTTCCTTCACCACTGACCTCACGGCTGAACTGTTTCAATTTTCATGGAAGGCTGAAATTACCAGAAGCAGCAGGGTGTCATCCATCTCACAACGGGGATACCACTAATCTATGATATGCTACAGGAATGCCATTTACTCAAGAGCTAACATGTCCTCAAAAGATGTGCTACTGAGAATATTGGAAATCAGAGACATCATCACAGCATGAGTTCAATACAACAACTTTTGTTGTAAGGCAGGGCAATGACAGAGTCTAGAAACAGCCACAGCAGACTCATTGTTGTCTGTCAAACAACTACAAACATTGTTTTGGAGGAAAGCACTGTCTTTGGAGGAATGTGGAATTTACACTGAAAGTTATCATCCCTCACCCGTACTCTTTAGAAAAGAGCAAAGGATGGTAAAGGTTTATTTCAGAGAAAGGAAATTTGGTTAAATTACGGATAAAGGAAAGCAATTACAGTGATAGAAGATGGCACCAAAGTATTTGTAGTAAATGAGGACACTACTAGACGATGACAATCTTTTAATTGAGAACACTGAATGACTCCAACTCCTATGATCAATACATTATGCCAAGACACAACACTCATTACCAATTTTTTTTTCAAACTGCTACATAATCAATGAAGGTTAGAGCAAGACTAATAGTACCATGGTAACTCAGAGCAATGCAACGGAGGTGTTTTCTTTATAGCACACCTAAGCAGTTAAAGTAAGCTTGTAAATCACTCCAAAAAGGTTTCATTCTATAATTGTTCCAGTGATTTACGCTAAGCCCTATTTTTCCGATTCAAGAATTACAGAGAAGTAAAAAAAGAAGATTCAGAGTTTCTTTTCTCTTCTGTACATGAACTTCATGACCAAATGAAAAGTAGAAAAATTAGACAAACTTTTAATTGCTATAATTGATCAATAATTGTATTAAAGGGAATATACCGGTATGTCTTGAACCAGGAGTGATCATGTGTATATCAAATTATACACAACTGATGTACTTAAAAACACTTTGGAAATTCGTGAATTAACACTTCACATGAGAAAATATATGAAAAGAGAGATACAAAGGTGATCTGATGTAACATTCAGGTAAGTGAGAGCACCATTCTGTACACTACGGTACATGTATGTATTGCATTGTACATCCTTATTAACACTGCATGCCTCCAAGCTGAAGAAAAGTTTTCAGCTTTTCAACAACAGTCAGGGTACTACGTCAATGTATAGCTGAACAACACTTGACAGACTATGTGATAAACTTTGGTGTTTGTATCTATTACAATGTTAGACCAAATATTCAGAATGTCTTGTAAAGACTTGACAACAGTGAGGTACCATTCATCACATTTGCAGTATGATTTGGATATTTGATAAATGTTTCTATGGGTTGGTGTACCACAGTGATAAGTTATCCACTAGTCACATGGACAATGAAGGCCAACACATTTTATGGCAGTCGTGTGAGCTTGACATGGCAAATATCAATGAACTTGAAAGAGACCTTTATATGTGGTGACTGGTTAATTACCAATGGTACACAACTTGAACAAGGCAAATACTGTCTGGCCAATGTAAAACGTTATCAGGGCTGGTTGTCAGATACAACACAACTATTTATGGCAAAGCCTTGAAGATAAACCTTGAACTCTCCATGCACTCCTAGCAATTTCTGTCTGAAATTTACCTCCACAATTTATTTTTATCAGTTTCAACTAAAATGAGAAGAATACAATGCCAGTATTGTCATTAAAACACCAACTGTCCCTTCAAGCTTATGTTAAGATGGAGGGAATGTGTAGGGAATAGAATTGTCAGACAGAAAGATTAACTTGTTTGTTAAATATGCAGCTTTGTTGTTATCTATGGTGAGTTTACCACTGTGTATGTAAACATGTAATTTACATCCCTGACAGAATTCTTTGTCATTGAAACATAAAAATGATGTATAATTTACAGGGACACACAGTGTCATAAATTCTTGTCTCATAAAGCAGCTTCCACATAAATGTAGATGACAAACAAGCGCCATGGACAGGTACAATACATGTACTGCTCGCTGGTCAATTTTCTTCAATAAGTAAGGCAATGGAAAGTTCAATTTTTCCAGTGAAATGGCCCTATCACAAGGACACCCACCTAAAAGTCTGTCTTCAATCCTTCACTGTACTTGGTAAATGTTACATGACTGACAACTGCAGTCCAGTAAGAATGCTATCAACACCTTATTCTGAGAGAGACAATTAAATCATTAAATAATAAATATATATTACATATACCTGTGAAGGTTTAAAATTACATTTGACTTTCGCAAAGTAGTTAAACAACAAATCAAAATAGCATATCAAGTAATGAAATGTAGGTTAACATCACAAAATTTTGTGACTGAAACTGGATTGAAATTTATGTCCTTGTTTGAAAACATGACTTGTTTTATTTCATATTTTAGTATTGCTTTGCCATCTGATATGACTGCCTGTCAATTGGTCCTCTACATGTAGGAACAAGCTAGGTCATTTCATTAACCAAAACTGAGATTGGAGTGCTCTGGTATTTAACTGCACTGTCAGAAATATTTTAATCTCAGCATTTCTGAAGGATGAGGTTGAGACCTCCATTATTTCATAAAATTGCAAAGTGTATCAGATGACAAAAACCTGTACTGTGATCACTATTCTATTGAATGTTTGTCATAAAACAATCCTAACCCTGATAACTTTACAACAATATCATCCACATAAGTACCAGATATTACATACAGAACTGAGATTTCTGTTTATCATCACAAGTATTCAGAAATGTCCAGAGTTTTACTGCTGACAAAATGTGTTTCTTAGCACAGAAACCCTTATGTGCAGCAATCCTAATTTTCAATACATACACCTTTTTGGCAATATATGGTATGTTGTCCTGTATGTTGTACCCTGAAAACATTTTCAAAGGTTTCTTGTTTATCTAACTTGGCATTAGAGACCATAAAAAATATAAATATAGCAACACACAAACCAGTCCAAAGTTTAAATGTTTTTATGCTGAATTCACATAAAAGCTTAAAAGTTACTCTATGTTCTGTCTTAAATTGGGTATTCCACTAAACATGACATAAAACCAATTTGGTTAATATCTTCTCAAAGAGTTAACCATACAATGCTATTTTGGTTATCTATCCATTCTACTTCTTCAAAAACCTTGGATTGTACTTTACAAATTTAATTAACATATCCTACTACTCTCAAAGAATGTACCATACACTCACAAGGTCAGTCAGTATCACTGAATCTGCACCATTTGAAATATCTGTTGGTCTTTCATAAATTTCTGCTCACATATTGTGTAATTTTCAAGGGAATGGCCAACAAAATTCTGAGATTGATGGCGTCATTCAGAAGTCTGGGCTAGAATGCGGGCACAACCTTGAATGTTTTGTATGGGAGATTAGGGTATCCCATTGACAGCATTAAAAAGCAACAAGCAAACACTCCCTGTCGATAATCCAACATGAAGAGAACAAAAGCAAAAACAGACGGACTGGAACTACACCACTGGAGTGGCTAAGGGATAGCATTAGCGTTATTGGTCAATCTGTTTTACCGACAAAAACAGCACTGATAGTCACTAAGCCAACACATTATCAGAGTCTTTATCAACCAACATGAAAATTAGCTAATCTGAGGGAAGTATAAGAACAAATACACAAGTGTAATTGACCTCTGTAGAAATTACATACATAAACTGGGTGGTTGCTGTGGGTCTCAATGTACAATGGATTGTTTTGAAACACTATTCCAATGAAGGGGAAATACTTACCACAAACCAATCCAACCAACTTCCTTTCAGATTTGTCACACAACAATCAGGAAGTCAGATTTATCACAGTTCAGCTAATCCATCAATCACCAACAGCTTCACAGTATTTTAAAATCGTAGAGAAAACAAACTCTACAAAATTTACAAGATGCTAAATCCTCAACGACTGGTACCTTTCACTTACAGCTGCTACACAAGCGTGAAGAACGATAAATACCACAGTTACAGTCTCAGCACTCCCTTGAAAATTCTTGTTCTGACGGCAGTACGCTAGCTCACCTTAATGTGAACTTGATGAGAATTGATGCCGCTGGTTGAGGTCAGAGGTTACATGCTAGACCAAACCATTCAGAGGACAGGGATAAAGCTATATTCCATGCCAAATATGGATAGCGTATAGTTTAAACACTGAACTATCAGCAGTTTACAAGTACGTATGACTGTCACCACCAATGAAAAGCCTAGAAATTTCAGTGGATTTTACTCCTGAGATTGCAAAAACTAAACATCTTTCTGCCCCCAAACACGATCACAGGAGTGATTTCACACAGATATTGGAGCAAAAACTACTGAGCATTCAATATGACTTGAATATTGACAATTTCAATGACTGCGTGAATCAGATTTCTAATTGGATATGATGACTCAGACAGAAAAACGTTTTACTGCATAATTCTTTAAAGCATCTATAAATATAACCTCACTTTCTTTTTCTGAGAGAGGAGGATGGCTGGGCAGTTGTAGACACGTTTACAGGTTTTCTGTTTGCTGTTGTCTGGACAAAATCAATACCGCCACCAAAGATTATTAAGGTTTGGCACCATGAAGCTGTCTCACAAGTACTGTCCTATCCTTGTTGTCACCGAGTAAATGCAATAAGAACTGGTGAAATGTAAAGTCTACCACTTGAGAGTAGCTAACAGCTCACAGACTGGCTTCAATTTAGCTCCTGTCGGTTACAAATTAACTACTAGGTGTTTGATTAATCTGTGGGCAAGTCTTTAACAGGTTGTAATTTACAACATACTTAAAACAAAGTCAGCCTGACTGACTATCTTTGTGGATTTGTGACTAAAATAATGAGTGTCTCTAACCAACGTGTTGTCAAAGCTGTGATTACTTTGGAAATTATAAGCACTTGGCAATCAGACTCACACTCACAACACCTATTGCTCTACATCTACTTGGAATTTCAAGAGAAAATTTTTTACCTAAACATACTCACAAATATTAGTTCTCCAAATACAGAGAAGTATAAAACTCAAAAAATGAAGTATTAGCTGAGAGATGGAATGAAGCTGCCAACCCAAACCCTACACTTTCCAGTGTCATGGCTTAATCAAGACAATTTGAACTCTACTATTTACTATTAAATGAAAAACCTATATCATTCACTTTATTCACCAAGTAACAATGTTTATTGATAATAACCAATAGTATTACCAAAGTATCAATATATTAATTTGCAATTTAATTTGAAAATTTAAATATGCTAATGACATTTTTTAAAGATACAATGCTCGAAATGATACAGAAAATAAAACGATTTCCAGGAGCACTGAAAGACTAAGAGAGATCAAGTTGCTGACTTGCATACACATTTTGTGACTGGCTAGATGAATAAAGTAATCCACTATGGTTTCATTCAGTGATTATCAACCAAAGCTTGAAATCCTAGAGCAATGGAAGTTGAATATAAATCTTCCTACTTGGCTTAATAATTCCTATTACATGGGAATTTCTGACTAATGCCATATGACATGGGTATTATATCCAATGATCATAAGTTATCTGTCAATGAGAATCCTAAGCTAGATGGATGAGCCACTTTGCCACAACTGCAATTCTTCAACTTTGCTTGAAATTTCAGCAAACAAGAATTAACAATTTTTTGTTGCAACTTAATTGACAGTTGTAACTTGGTTTTCTAAGGTGAGAATATCAGACATCCTTTCACATTTTAGCAAGTTTTACTTTTGCTCTCCACAACCAACCTGATGAATAAATTTATGGAATATACAGAGTGAAGCAACAGTCAATTTAAAGAAACAAAGTTAAATTTGTTTGTACTATAATAACACCATTTTCATGAAATGCAACAGTCTGATAAAGTACATTCTTTCAATTTATTATGTTTTGATATTTATATGCCCGCAGCCTTGGAGCAAGTCTAGGTTTTGTGGGAAGGCTTTATTATATCTCAGTGTATGTCTTCCTGTCATTAGATTTCAAGACACTGCGCCTCAACCACTTGTGACAAGCAATTCCGCCTTCACATCCAATGAAATCTGCTGATTAAGCCATCTCTATAACTCATCTGGTTGTTTCTTCATTGAGTTCAGAGTAAACTACATAGGATAAACATACCTGTGTCATTTCCCATGTGTAATAATCTGTGAGAATGGATAATATCTCAACTGAGGTATTTGCAAAGACTGGTGAATAGCTAAACAACAAAACAATGAGATGTAAACAGTTCACTTGGTACATCAGCTACATTTCTCTTGGGTAACTGGACTTTTTTCAGCATAGAAATTCTAGTGACCTCTCATTTAAAGTCCAAGAATCCATTGAAAATATTTAGACTGACCCTTCTGTTGTAAATGATTTGTACAAGGAGTTGCTATCATTCCATTGGCAGGTGATTATCATCAGTTGTATTAGATCTGACAGCTACCTCACAAGTACTCAAAGGCACCGGGTTTTATTTTGCCAGGAATTTGAAGGTGTAATGACCAGAACAAAGCATATCATTGCCTGTTGTGTTTCCCTGAACCACTAACACAGGACAAACACTTCAAAAAGGGTATCTTAGGAAACCATAGTGTTGACCTGATGTCAAAGTTCATGACTCTACCGTATTAATGGTATGTAGGAAATGCAGACCATAGAAAGAAGCATTGCATGGACATCTTGCAATTTTTTGTCCACTTTCATCATGACACCAAAATTGTACTCATCTGAAAAGTGCAATAGATGACCTAATTTAAATGAACAGATATGTGGCTAAATGGCATAAATTCACTTTCAAAAATTGTACTTGCAATACATGTACAGTAGCTTGCTGATTCCAACTATTCAACAAGTAGATGTATGTCAAACAATCAACACTAAATATTGGCTGTTTTTCTACATTCCCTAAAAATGAAGAGACTAAAATGAACCTTGGAAAAAAACATGATGGATGTTGGTATGATTTAACCTTGACTGCGGTAGGATTATTACAAGATACAGATACACTGTACATGATTGAAAACAGGAACGTAGTCCATATATTCTCACTGATTTAAGTTCATTTATCAAAAAAGCACAGATGCAAATTCATATGCTAGCTTTTACTGATGGCAGCAAGAAACTCAGAATAATATCTTGGCATTATACATTTAGGTGTAACTGTTAAATAATTCATAGCATGTTCTCCGACTGATAAAAGACACCTAGCTCTGCCAAAAATCACATTCACCATTACATAATAATACCCTTCAAACATTAACTCAATTAGTCATTGACAAATGAGACAGGACAAACAATTATCTAATCACAGGTCCTATATCATATCTCTTTGTGATAAAAAATGACAGCTTTTACAAGCATCCTGGGGCTACTTCATTCATTTGATACTTGCAAGCTGTGTCAATTTTATATGACTTTTGTCCATTATGCACCATTAATAATTTGCTACTAGGAAATCATTTCTCATGACTGAGAGAATAAATCAAAACCATGAATCAAATAATCCTGGAAAAAACCCCATAGATTCCAAATTCCAAGCATGGGAGACTTTCCCACAGATGTGACTGAATTACATTATTGGCCATAGCAAGGTGCTGTCTTGGTTTTGCATTTGTGTTGCGATACATGTCTACATTGTTGCTGATTTTCAGTTCCCTGACTTATTTTGACATCATCGCATTCCGTTATGTACACATGATAAACTATAACTATGCAATACAAAGTGAATCCATAAGAAGTCTGGCAAATACAGATTGTGAAGTTTGTCAAACATTTAAAAACTTTGAAGTGCAAGTTACAGGTACAATCTGCAGTTTGTCCATAGTTATTTCATGCCAAGATAGCCAACATGGAATTTGTGTATTTTATCATAGGAAATGCAATCTCCTATCTCTACAATCATGTCTATGTGATTTGAGCCAAATGACTGATTAAGATGTTTAATAAATCCATAGTAACTCAAATATGTGCAGAATGAAGTTTTTAGAGATTATATAAACAGCAAACAAGGGTTTTGATAACATATATCAGACCGGTGTGTGGAAAATTAGCATATCTGGTGGGAAATAACCATTCTTCTCCTCCATACAGTTTCTTAATTGTTCTCTTTCTGAATAAATCATACTACTTATGCAGAGGTCTTATATCAGCTACCAAATACATTGAGCACACTGTTTATAACCTCATTATAATAGGACAAAATATGTTCAAAAGCAACAGTTATTTTTTAAAAAGTGGGGAAGGGGATTGACAGGCTTGTGTTCTAGAATAGGTCAGTTTGAGTCTTGTTCTCTTGTGTGCAAAGGTTCTCACCACTCAATGACAGCAATGATGTCATATCAATGTGTTGCTGCTTTGACAAGCTTTTCATTAGAAGATTTATCAAACTATTTCAAGTGTAAATAGATCAGAATTTACTAGAGGACTCCAGTGTTCTTACAACTTTCAGAATGTAAAATTAAGTAAAGAGTTTACAGACACTGGGTAGGGGACTTTTTGCTCATGCTATGGCTAATCAAACGCTTAGGATTTCAGGTCAGATAATTATTCACTGTCCTGGGCCCAAGTCTCCTAGTTCAGAATATTGGCCTCAGCCAATCAGATGCTATGATTCAGACATACAGGCTAACAAATGTTAAGATATGGTTTTGGAACCCCAGTACCATTTCAAATATACCCTAATGATTGCATATTAAATATAGCATGGAGAACCACAGTAACATGAATGGAGAACCCTTGTTACATATTATATACTAGGACATCACACACGAATAATGTCTTGATATTATGTGACATGATTGTGTGTACAAATGCAGTATGGTCTTGAAATCAAAGCACAATTCTATAAGATAGAAGGACAATCAAGGATTTGTTGAATACAGGAAGTATGATTCAGTGGTAATCAGCTTTCAATGCAAATATCAAACACCTTGTATCATTATTGAGATGTTCACACAGGTCAGCTGACCATGTATGCCTCATGTGAGTGTTACTTACAAATTAGTCAAATTTAACTGCAAATGAACAATAGTTGTATCAGTTCCTAATTAAAGAAACACTACATCTGTGACTACATATTGTTTTAATGCAAACAGAGTTCTGACTTAAAAAATGCTGATAGGATATTTTACATTTCCTGTATCTATTTGAGGAACGCTTTTCCCACTGAATACAACAAATGATGTGAACTCACTTTTCCCATTTTATGAACCACCTCAAAATACTTGTATGTTACATATCATTACCTGTTGTACTTATCATTCCATTTCAGAATCCTGTTTATTGTAGATTTCAAGGTTCACTCACTATTTTCACATTTTTGCCATTATTCTTATCAGTAATTTACAAATTTGTCAATAATTTTGCTAATTCTCTTGTATTTTCACCAATATATCATCTGTTTTGTGATGAAATTGGTAAAATTATGGTCTGATGAGGATTTTCACGTTCTATATTCACACATGGAGAAAAGGTATTTTATTTTGGTGATACATAAAAACATTTTCCCATCCCTGATGATTATCAACCTTGCTTTAATAATGAAATACAATGTATCTGCTGATTTGTATTGGAAAGCAATGCTTGATAAAAGCTGACCCTGAATGTCATTTAGAGATCATCCTCTTTAAAGACATGTTTTATGAATCTCTAGTGTAGCATTAACTGTGAATACATGCAGCTTTGGTTTGTGAACACATCACTTTGGATGCATTAGTCTTAGGGATCAGCAACTTGGCTGTCTACATGTTTATTACCCCTGCGGTCTAATCAAATTCACAAGCTCTTTCAAATGAACACTCCCTAGATTGACTCAAGTCTATAATTTGCCATGGCAACATCCATCGCCAAGCTCCTACGCCACAGGAGGGTCATCACTTCAACGGAGCGGTGAAATCACTGATTCTGATCAGAGTGTTTGGCATAATTGAGGGCTTCTAAAGTCAAGAAAGCAACATCACCTCTTTAATACAAGCCATTTTCTACTCTCAGAAGTAGCATACATTGTCAAAGGTCTGTTAACTTTTACTCACAGGAACATAAATTTGCAACTTCTATGAATGAATTAGCCGTGGAGCATGTATTCTCTTATTGCTTGCAATCCTGATCTTTGGTCACCTGCAATTCTGCTACAACTTTGATGGAGGGCAAATCAAAAAATGTTGATTAACTTTCAGAGTATGGTTGACAGTGGAAATTCCTATCATTCTTTTCCATGTCAAACAATTCCATGACTTTTCAAGTAATAGATCAAATGGTCACATTAAAAACAAAAGGGTTAATTATATAAGAGGTTGGTGGTGAAAGGCAGTCCCTATGAGCTGTGTTTAGATTGTACGTAAACCTGTAACAGGACAAGCACTGCATAATCCTAGACATTGAGGTGGTACAGATCAGATGATTCAATAGGGAATCTAGCATGGCCATTGAATTGCTTTATGGTTTCACTCTTTCAGCCTTCATTCAAGAAGAGAATGCAGGTGAAGTCTACTTCAATTCATTTGCTATGACCCCATGAGGTCATGTTGTTATTCTGTACACAATGAAAATTACATGCTATTCTCCCTACCAAAATTGTGCCTTCCACCAAATCTCTCTGGGGACGTTATACCAATTTAAAATGAACCAATAGAATCCACATAAGGACTTCAGTAAACCTGCATGTGGAAGCATTTGAGTCCACAGACTGCGCCCTATGGGTATTCTTTTTATAAATAAATGTAAGTTTGATTGGTCAAATCAGGTTGACACAGTCAGCTGATTGGCATCAATGCCAGTTGGTGAAAGCATATGCAATTCCTCTAATCATTCATATGAAACAACCCTGAAAAACCTAGCGTGAAATATGTGCAAAGATATGGACTACAGCTGTACATGAATTTCTGACATTTTAATTAATTGATCAATGATTTGTTCACTGTTTTATTATCTTATTAGTAAAGAAATGCCAGACAAGAAATCACAATTTTGTGAACACTGGTTTGCAAATAACTTAATTGACTGTATACCGCGATGTTTTCAATATGTAGGAAATTTAAACTCAGAGATGTTTTCTTAAGCCAAGCTGTTATTCATATTGCAATGCTGAATTATTCTCTGATATTATTGTAGCAAACGTGTCCCAGCAGTTCACACAAGACCTCCTGCACTTTTATTTACAAAATCATTAGTTTGAAATGAAATTCAGGATGTTAATAACCAGTCACTAAGTTTGAAATTATTACAGTTTGCATAATAATGTCAATCATTCATTGTTTGATGACAGACATGTTATGATTGAAATAATAGACAAGTGTAATACAAAATAAAATGAATATTTGCCAACCAGTAACTGGACAGATTGCTTTCAGATTTGAAATAACTTTGCACAAAATACCCATACTGCCTAGCGTCTCAACATGGTACTGCTAATCAAAGTGCACTGCCAAAGTTAGGTTGCATTGCAAACTGAGCTGAGAGGAGAACACACACAGCTTGAAACATTGTTATTGGGAGTGATGATTCCAAATTCAACCTTTGACTCACTACTGTGACAGACATTTTGACAAGGCAGGACTTACTTTACCAAGAACAAAACATTTCCTTACCTGTCATGTAAACACAGGCCAGGCCAGCACAAATCTTGGTTGTCCTATCCTTATGGTTGATGATTGTACAGGAATACACAAATCAATCAATAGCAATAATCCTGAAGCTGCTTGTTTTTGAAGAATCTTGGACGATGTATGTTGATTAATAATCTACTATATCCAGCTTATTGGACTTGAAGGCATGTGGTCCATGAGAAGAAATATGAGAAGTGACTTGGCTCAGTTAAGGTTGACTACCTGTAAAAAGAAATGGGACACTGATTGTTCAGGAATAAAGCACTGAGTGAAATATTAGTGGAGTGTGGTTAATAGTTTTTGCATCCAGGCAACGGACCATTACCACACTTGAGTTGTAACTAGTCTTGTGTCTTTACCCACTTTTTTTGTTTAACAGAAACTTATGACAATGTTGACAACTGTGGAGTTGGTACCTCTTCAAAGTGAGAGGGCATGCAGTCTCTGATGTCAATCTTCCTTCAACAACATATGGATTTGATTGTGAAGCTTGAGCATGGTTTAATGCTCTGTTTTCCGTTTGAAGGCACCCATGAATCAAAAGCACTCACTGATCACCTGGTCAACTTCAAGGACATTTTCATCAAACTTAGCGAGTGAATTGAACAGACCAACAATAAAACAAAATGCAAAATGGGAAGAACCTGACACAAGCAGTAACATCATGATAACAGATGTACAAAACAACATTGAACAACTTCTACAATGAGTTTCCTGATCAAATTTTATGAAGAGGCTGAGCTTGCTTGGATAAACCGACAGAATGTTAAGATATATGTGTGATTTGTGTGAAAATCTGTTATAAAAGCAAGTAGCATGTAAGCATAAGTTTAAAATGTGAATTATATCACACCCAGTATATTGATGGCACAAACACAGCAATATAATAGGTTGAAGTGTGAAAATAACGGTGTTAGATTGGCCATATAGCATAGATAATGGCACATGCACAAGCTCTCCAGACTCGACAGCTAGAGCAAATATCCTGTTTTGACATTCCACGACAGAATTTCAATATACTGTTATGATTAAATAACAATGAACCACCTCTGCAATTAATACCGCGCAGTATTGACCAGTACTTCACTTCACATTTGCTAGATACGTCATGAACTGGTCAAAAACTCCAACTACTTTTGTCTGTACAATCTTTTGTAGCATAGTTCTCATCATACAACAAACCAGTGTTTCATCTGGAGATGGGGATGGGGATTCCCCCTCTGTTGACACCCCCTAGTAATTTGTAGGGGGGGGGGGGCAGTGCCCCCCCCCCCCCCATGAAATGGTGCTAGTCACACCTTACAAGTAGAACATACAAACTGGTGAAATCCACCCTAAATTTTCTAGTAAAGGGGAAAATCCCCCTGTTAGTGCCATGCTGGATGAAACACTGCAAACTGATACTTTTTTGCTTTATCAATAGAATTATTACAAACTATTCATATACACAAAGCCAGAAACGACATTGCCAATATTCTTCAAGAAATAAAATGTAAAAGAAAGCTTCGCTTGGAAAAACAGATAGTGTGCTCATGCCAAAAAAGGTGCTAGCCCCTCAACTACAATCCAGTTGTCACAAAATAGGTTACAGAAGCAGACAGGAATAGAGTATGGTAAAAGGGTTAAATTATCACTGGTATCAAAGCTTGAAGGACTCAGACAATGCTGCAAAGAAAGAACATCCAGTCTGCAGTCTGAATACAGTAAATTGAAGTAAATGTTGCGTTTGAAATATCCTGACTAATTTTGGCAAACTGTGAATGCACTGGAATTCTTTATCAGCTCCAAGGCCTACACCATACAAGAGATTTCCTGTACACAATGAAGGGCATGGTAAAAGCACAGACTGTGTCCAACATGGGATGTTCATCTTCTCTTTGCTTGCATCAATACAGGATACCTCATTTGGTCTTTCACATAAAGGCACCAAAATGTCTGCAGGAAAACACACGTCGCCAATGGCAATTCCCAGGACTCAGACGGTTTGGCTTCTGAAAGCATGGTCTGTATTGCCACTAGCAGATTCTTTGGCATTGAATAAACAGAGATCTGTCAAAAGCCTCATGTACATCAAAGTGGAGTCTTCCTCTATTGGATACAGTATTGGGAATTGCCAATATAGTTAAACTGGTCAACTCAGAAAATGGTCAACTATGTTTGATATAGAAGAGCACTTATGTACTGTACCATGCATGTTATTCCAGAATGATAGATTAGAATTGATTGACCTACTGCATGTAAAGCAAGAGTTAGAACAGTTTTAAACTGCATATATTGGCACAACACACTAAATTAGCATGTTTCTACATCCATCAGCCTTGATTTCATTAGGGAACTCAATTCCAAATGAACTAAGACATCGCCGCTATGACTGACGGACTCATCGCCATATTATCAAGACAAAATTAAAAAGATAGAAAGTGTACAGAGAATATGTAGCTAACATTTTCTTTACTGTGTTTTATTTCACAACAAGTCATTGTTGATGACACAGTCCCCACTTGTTAATGGGTGCTTTGATTACAGGTCCTCAGAGAGGATAGAGTCCTCTTCATTAGGTCTGTGATAAAAATACTTTTGAATAAATTCGCTTGATACATGTCTGAGTCGTAGTTCAGGAGATGAAAAAATCGTAATAAAATGGCCACATGGTGGCCATATTGGATCGAATCACAAAACAAATCAATGTGCATATGTATGGCATAGGTCAAAGTCCTTGTACCGACTTTGATTAAAATCTGTTGAAATATGCCTGAGTTATGGCTTTGTACATGAAAAAATCATAACAAAATGGCCGCACAGCAGCCATATTGGATCGTATCACAAAACAAATTAACATGCATATGTATGACATTGGTCAATCTCCTTGTACTAACTTTGAATAAATTTGCTTGATACATGTCTGAGTTGTAGTTCAGGAGATGAAAAAATCGTAATAAAATGGCCACATGGTGGCCATATTGGATCGAATCACAAAACAAATCAATGTGCATATGTATGACATAGGTCAATGTCCTTGTACCAAGTTTGAATAAAATTGGTTGAGATATGCCTGAGTTATGGCTCTGTACATGAAAAAATCGTAACAAAATGGCCGCATGGCGGCCATATTGGATCGTATCACAAAACAAATTGATGTGTATAGCTATGACATTGGTCAATGTCCTTGTACCAACTTTGAATAAAATCTGTAGAAACATGCCTGAGTTATGACTCTGTACATGAAAAAATCGTAATAAAATGGCCGCCTGCTGGCGGCCATATTGGATCGAATCACAAAACAAATCAATGTGCATATGTATGACATAGGTCAATGTCCTTGTACCAATTTTGAATGAAATTGGTTGAGATATGCTTGAGTTATGGCTCTGTACATGAAACAATCGTAACAAAATGGCCGCCTGGCGGCCATATTGGATCGTATCACAAAACAAATTGATGTGCATAGCTATGACATTGGTCAATATCCTTGTACCAACTTTGAATAAAATCTGTAGAAACATGCCTGAGTTATGGCTCTGTACATGAAAAAATCGTAATAAAATGGCCGCCTGGTCATATTGGATCGTATCACATAACAAATTGACGTGCATATGTATGACATAAGTCAATGTCCTTGTACCAATTTTGAATGAAATTGGTTGAGATATGCTTGAGTTATGGCTCTGTACATGAAACAATCGTAACAAAATGGCCGCCTGGCGGCCATATTGGATTGTATCACAAAACAAATTGATGTGCATAGCTATGACATTGGTCAATATCCTTGTACCAACTTTGAATAAAATCTGTAGAAACATGCCTGAGTTATGGCTCTGTACATGAAAAAATCGTAATAAAATGGCCGCCTGGCAGCCATATTGGATCGTATCACAAAACAAATTGATGTGCATAGCTATGACATAGGTCAATGTCCTTGTACCAATTTTGAATGAAATTGGTTGAGATATGCCTGAGTTATGGCTCTGTACATGAAAAAATCGTAACAAAATGGCCACACGGCGGCCATATTGGATCGTATCACAAAAAGAATCGACGTGCATATCTATGACACTGGTCAATGTCCTTGTACTAACTTTGAATAAAATCAGTTGAAACATGCCTGAATTATGGCTCTGTACATGAAAAAATCGTAATAAAATGGCCGCCTGGCAGCCATATTGGATCGTATCACAAAACAAATCGACGTGCATCTGTATGACATATGAAGTAATCCTTGTACCAAGTTTGAATGAAATCGCTTCAGGCATCTCTGAGATAGCTGCGTGAACGGACGGACGGACGGACGGACGCACGCACGCACGCACGGACGCACGCACACACGCACGGACATGACCAAACCTATAAGTCCCCCCGGACGGTGTCCGTGGGGACTAAAAACACTGCTTTAGAAATAACACGATGATGCAAGCATTGGATGGAGGAAAGGTCATCTCATTTAACATGTACAATGGTGGTGTCCATTCAGTGATCCTATGACACAGTGAGACACAGCATCTAATGTTGACTTCAGGGGGTCTAATTGTCACAATGGTTGAAGTGTGACTTTGAAAAGTCGGCACACTCTTGGATCTTTACTTTTGGCTGGATTACCTCAAGGACTGTAAATTTGTGTAGGCTGTTTGACAAGAGCATGGCCAAAGAAAGACTTGACATGTTGAAATGGTCTTGTATTTTGTCAAGTACACTTGTACAATGAAAACAGACATGCTACTATGATGAAATGTAAAAACAGCTGACTGCTGAGTAAACTACACAGGTATGTTTATTTTCATTGACTTTCTCAACCATGAAAGGTTTAGTGAGGTGGAATCCTCATCCTAAAAATGCAGGCCTGACCTGACACTGCTTTTCCTGGGATAGGTAAAACCGCTGTACACTATCAGACAATGGTTTCCATAGAAACAGCTGAAGTATTGGTCAGATATTTCCAAACCATGTACAGATACAGATATCAGGATGAATGATATCCTTAATATTTTGTAAAATGAGGATAGTACCGACAAGAACATTAACATCGCTTGCTGTGGATGCTATTTTGCAATTATATCTAAAATACTGCAGTAATAAATAAATAATGAATGGACTGGTGTTACTACATATCAGTCTATGATATTTACCATTATAAATAGAGACATGTACTAGTTTCATTATTTCTCATTGATTTTCTATGGAAACAATAGTTTATTGAGATGTTCATATTATCATATGAAAGACACCACTCCCACAAGTCTCATCACTATACTATTTCTGAGTTTTCACACATACAAAGAACTCAAGTACCTGTAGTAGTTGTCTTCACTTCATGATAAACTAAAATCATAAAACTGATGTCAGATTTTGCTCATCCGATGCCTTCAACGAGAATTAACCGATGTGATGATAAATATCAAGGTGTGATAAACATATTATTATGCTCCTGTCAAATAAATCACTTATTTTACCAGAGTTTATAAGAGTCATCAAAATATGACAACACAGTGCAGAGTTATCAAAATATGACAACACAGTGCAGAGTGAAACCAAAATATGTACCCTTCTCAGAGTTGATGTTTGATAAGATGTTAATGGGATAGGTCTAAATTTTTAGTCTGTAATTCACACAAAGTAGGGTTGTTACTTTATTATTACTACAAACAGTAACCTGACATATTTTGACATTAACAAAACAACAACAATATGTATGTGGTTAGAGTATTTCAAAGCAACAAGATCAGAATTCAACAATATATAACACTCTAACTGACATAAAGTTACCAGTGGCAATTATCTGAAGTACATTTAGTACGATGGTAAGTTAAGTTTTTCATTGCCTAGGTTATTCATGAAGAGATCCCAGCATAATATTGGTAAAATTAGATTGACCTACAAATGTGGTTTAAATATGGAAAGGTGAATGGGTAAAAATTGCTTTTTCTATCAGTGCTTACAGTGTACTGAGTACAAAGACACATCAACAACTACCCAGTGAAAATGATTCACAGAAGTTAGTCAGACGATATCAAACATATCATAGATTCATATCTTGTCCATTACACCATAATTTCCTGTTTGGAAGTTGTTTCCATTTCATAAGCAAATGTTTTGAGGCAAACTTTCCCTAACCAAATGAAAACAGCACACCGTAGACGTTATCAGTCTGAATCTTCCAAGCTGAAGGCACACATATCATATGAAGCATCAGTCCTCTGTTCTGATAGAAATCCAATAAGTATTCAAGTCTGTGACAAGTTGGCTACTGAGGCGTAGAAATGCTATGGCTGATAATTTCCTCAACCGACACAACTGTTGCACACTTCAATACATGTGATGCATGATAGAAATAATGATAGCAGACTGGACTGTTTCATATTTGTGTAAGAAATCACTTGTGCCAGAAATTCCATCATTTGAAGTGATGCAGAAAAATGGCAAGCTGAGTAGATTGCTTACATTGTACAAAGGAAATCACTGATTTATAAACTTTTATTTCTAAAATTGATGAAGCAAAAAATTATCTGAATATGCTATAGCTGATTAAATGAATAAATGAAACAATTTCCATACGTGACATTTTTATGTTCTAAACATACATTTTGCTTCTTAATTCTGCTTTAAGAGTTACAATGATAAAATCCTGGTTTGGTTATGTTAATATCCTTGACACATTTATTACAATAGCACTCTATCTCTGGAGAACACTTTGTATGGCTTGTGTTTGATACTGGTAATCCAGACCACCCTGTTTCACCTGTATAATAGTAGAACATCCCTAGTGATATTAAATTCCTGAGTTCCTGGAGTAGAAACAAATCCAATTGAGTTTACATACGCTTGACTTGCTACCTGGAATAAGGTGTGAATGCTGAAAATTTCACCTCGAACAAAACGTTCCACGCAAATACTTGATTTAGCTGATAGGAATATAAATGAAGTCTGGCAAGGCGATCACATGAATGTGTTCATGTCAAACTCTAACTGGCAGAATAGGTTAGAGGCTTTGGTAGTAGCAGTTCTCACAGCATGGCCTGGGCTGTCATATTTTAGCCATACCCTAGTGTGATACTGTGTTTTCATTAAATTATGTTTAATCTGAGTCTGGACTCTGCACACTGACAAGGCAAAAGGTGAAATGGCTACACTTTGGTTGGTTCACTGCATACATACAGATATAATCTTGTACACTATAAATGCTGTTTTGAAAGATAGGTTTGCTACAGGACGTGATGGTTTGTTTTAATTCATTTCTGTTATGCATGTACATGTGACATCTTGTGATGTGACATCATGAAGACAATTTCTACCCTGAACTCAGGTACAAGACTGACATGCAACATTTCTCTTTTCATATGAGTATTTTCATATTATCTCATTCCATACAGACACAATTTACAATCTGTAATACACCGATGAACAACCACAAATTATGCCACAGGTATGTTTTCAAGGCATGTTTTAGCAACGCAATAAAATCCCATTTTACTTGTGATACAAAATTAACCAAATATGTCACTTGATACCAACTATGCAAATTTGCTGCCTAAACTTTCTGAATATATACATTTGGCATGTTTCACAAAATTTTAGATTAATATGACAGAACTTTTCCAAGTGAGATATTACTTTTAATAATTACATGCAACTTACACTATAACAGCAATGTGTTATCAAAGGGTTTTCATTTTCTAATACAAGTGTTGTATTACACCAAAACTATGGACACTTCAATTTTCAATATGATCAAAATTTGAAAAAAATATAAAGTTTCAATTGGATGCACAGACTTTTACAATGATGAACAAGAACAAGGTTGTTTTTAGATACTTGCAAATAAATCATAGCTATAATGTGTATATGTATTTGCTGAATACTAGTGGCTGTCTATGGTGGTCAGGTTAATGCAGATCACTGACCAAGTATGAATGTAATTTGATGTGTGATGTCCAGGCAAGATAGAAAAGAGAGAAATTGATCTGGTTAACAACTCTCTTATTAAATTTTGTAAAATGTGGACAAACCACAATTTTGTCCGAAAGTTGATATGCAAATATTTCACCACACTCCCTCGACCACAGTGGTTTCACAGACTTGTGCATTGTTACCTGTTTGGAGAGTTCTAACGTACAATAAAAGTCTGTCATAAGTTGGGTTAGATACGGCTAATGAAATGGAACTCAGAGATGTGCAAGTCAGCTACACACTTATCTATGTTTTAGCACTCTAAGAATTATTACTACACTGCACTCCACCAGCAACTTGGTATACTGAGCTGCAGATTGAGGCAACCAATTGAAGTTGATTTTCTCAAAAGTACATGTAAGTTTGTACTGGGACCCAGTGTGGTGTTCCTTTGCTTGATCATGAGATTGTCAACATTTACAAAACTTCTATGACAAGGTGGTAGTATGAAGTGACATTTCAAGTGACACCACACTAGACTAGCTGGTTACCATGACTACTGTCACTCTGGATACATATCAACAAATTTCATTAACATCTGATGTATTGTTTTTGTATGGATCGAATCATCAATGAAATGAAAACCTGTCACTATCAGCAAATAATGTAGATTAGCCCAATTGCATTGATTTCAATATATGTATATGTATATATTGATTTATTTTGTGCATTTTTTTTCCTACATTTGTATCCACAAGCAAATTACATTCTAATGTAGATTTCACTTAAAATCATACAATTTGATAATTTTGTTTGTATTTTCTAATGTAGTTTCAAAGACTTTTAATTCAAACTTGCAGTAGCCTAGAATCCTATTCGTCCGCTTGCCTCCGTACCCCCGTCCCACTCTCGGACGGAGGTACGGAGGCAAGCGGACGAATAGGATTTTAGGCTAAACTTGCAGAAGCTGACACTAGCATCTCTGTATTCATTTGGCAAATTTTATGATACATTTTGCCACACATTAAGTAAATGATCAATATTACACACTGTCAAAGACATATACAAAGGCACATGCAGTAGTACTGATTGAGTAATTTAGGATCTCATTACATGCTATACGTGTAGCCAGAAAAACGCCATAGGCAACAGTGTCTATATACACATGGTACATCTTAATTAGTTGACACTCCTGCAGTCTAGCACAATACACTGACAAAACAAACACACAGAGTCAACACATACTAGATCTTCAGAGTAATCTTGACTGTGATGGCTGTTTCCAGCTCATAATAATTCACCAGGTCCACACAGGTTACCTGACACCTGCATACATGTACATACCATACTGGTTGTAAGTTTATATCTGACAGTGTTCATTTTCTTGAACGTCCCTTTTCCAGTTCACAGCTGGACACTGGTTGGTTTATACACCCACACAAAGAGGCTTTCTCACCTTGAGTCAAATTTTCTGCATGGTTGATTCCACTGTTTTGAAATCAATAACCTGACTAGGAGAAGAAGCATGGGAGATGTGATTGTGACCAGCGAGGTCTACATGTATGAATGGACTGAGTGGGACTGTCTGCCAAACACAGACCAGTGACACATTACTTACGCCAAATTGATCAGCTGTAAGTGCACCATGGTTGTTTTACAAAGGAAGGGAAGACTCTTTGCTCACAGTACATGTAAATGCCACTGTCATATACACCATTATAAGATATCTGTGGGTGGATCTTTTATTGTTTTTGGATACAATGAAGAGATTTAGACCACGCAGGAAACGCTCCTTTTACTTCACTGTATTTCTATCAAGAGTGTGAATGAACTTTCAAATGGTCAAATTCAAAGACAGTTCCACATTGTATGCAAACACTGGGGGAACTGAGCATGTAATTACATCAAATGGTTGCTGATCATTTCCTGTGGGAGTATGACAAGATAAACACAGTCCAGCCATCTGTGAACTTCCATTTCACTGTGATACTGGCATTTATCAACACCTCTGATTGAACCCTACACAAATCTGTCTCTATCTTAGACATATCATAAGATTACATCTGTTACAGATTAAAATACATCTTCTGGCCTGTACCTTGTCTCACTAGCAAACAGATAAATCATTTTTTAAACATGGAATTTATCAATTTTATAAATAATGTGATTAGCACAGTGATTATACAGTTTAATAACTCACAGGTATTGCCATCACAACTGCTGACAATCACAGCTACATGCATTTATTGTACAATTTTGTTTGAAAATAGATATTTTGAAAGTGAACAATTTTCCGATGTCCACATCGAAAATTCATTTGCCCTAAATTGCCTGGTACACTTTATTTAGCCTAATCTATTTTGTATGTACACATCATTTATTTTAAGGGGAGGGGATGACTGGCACATCACAGCCCATACACTACTAGTTCCTCCTCAGCTGAACAGAAGTTCTATTGTCCTGCACAAATCTATGCATATAAATATTGAATTGAAAGAAATATATATAGACAGATGAGTGCTTGATTTTAAAAAGAAGACACCAGACAAGTAAACAATTAGGTTCAATGTTGAGTCACCAAGGACTTAAAATATTGGAAGTAATTTGGTTGTCCTGTGTTCTGTCATTGACAACTCTCCAGTAAAATAGCATTATCTTTAAGGTGATGTCAAATCTAACATTAAGCTTGGCAGTTTGCAAACAAGATGTAATTCTCACAGATACAAATATAACATTCTTTAACATCAGCGGACTAAATAAATACAACTTTTCAAAGAATACTATGACAACCAAACCAGGCTGGCAGTTCTGAAATCACTAGATCAAGGTACATGTAACTTTTTGATACAAAAACAAACACAGTGATACACAAATTCAGAATTCTACGCAGCATGTCCCTTGCTACCGGTAATATATAAACATTGGAAATCTAAAATACATGAATATGGTCACATACTCAATTTTATAAGAATACGGAGGGGCTTTGACAGATGGACAGCCACTGAATAGCAACATTTACATGTATATTCACACTGGTTCACCTTTGAGGTCATACATCAAAATCAACCGATGAAATTTGATTTCAGCTTTCTGCTGTGCAAAGCTTCTTACAGCATTCTAGCTTTCTAGGCTGATATTGCCTGGAGAATTTCTACGTGATTTCATGAATGAGTCAGGAGAATGCCATCTAGGATTTACTGAACCCCTAACAAGTCATTTACACAATGACTTTTCTGTGCTATCATTTGTTCTGTCTAAAAGGAGAAAAAACCTTTCAGCAAAGATGAAGTTTTGATTTCTAAAAACCTTCGTAGTTCTGCTACCTGGGGGAGACATCGGCACAAGACTGACATTTGATAGGAGAACAATTGGGTCAGCTAATCTAATGTCAATATTGGTTGCAGGATTTGATCTTATTTTAGAACACCACACAGTTGACCTTACCAGGACACAAACTGTCTGATTCAACACTGCCACCTATGATTTCATAACAAAGCTGTCATTTCCTATACCACCACTTTGTTATATCCACAACATTGGTAAATTGCCACTTAGGGTAATTCCCTTGTAATTAACACCATATCTAGCCAGCATGGTTTTACCTAGTAATACTACTGTGCACCTATTGGATACAGCTACTTCCCCCCTTTATGGGAATTACATGTGCAATGAAATTGCTCAACCCTGAGAGCCTGTACATAGAATGACCCAACATAAAGACAATACAATCAGGGTCAAAACTCAGTGATAGTAGCATTGTAAGGTTATCTCCATGTGTAACGCAGTAAACAGTCAGTTCACATAGACATGTACATTACAGACAAAAGTATAACTGAGGTTGTATTGAAGCAATGCCATGAATCACATACATTGGAACTGACTGATTGCCTTTCTGTGTGTTCTGGTTTCATGACAAAACTTCCTTGAATTCAAAGGTTCTACACTTCCATGATGACCATGATTTTTCCATACCTAAGAACTCAGTGGTAAAACTGTTCAAATTCAGGCTTCACTCATGAATGCATTTCTGACAAAATGGCTGCCAATTCAATATTACAATGATTGGAACTAGATGGCTTCAGGCTAAAGTACTTCATAATGGAACTACATGTACTGACATACACATGCTAGTCTAGAATTACTTTATTTAATTTGCAGTTTCAATTTTGTGTGTGTATGTGTGTTTGCACATTTTCATTTGAAGACTTGCAGCAATATTTTCAGTACTCATTAAAGCATTCTTTAACACCAGTGATATGACCCAGAAAATGTTGTCAAAATAAATGTTCAGTTACAACATTGACCATGAAGATTGAATCCACACAGAATACTTCAGATAACTGTCTATCACTGTTATATGCTGATATTCTAGTTTAAAACAAAGGTAATGGATTCACATTGCAATATATTGTGTGAAACTAGGAGACATTGAAAAGGACAGGTTTTCATTAAAAGGCCATAATTGTTGAAGACCGATACAACAGACAACATACCACTGCTTTACAGTGTTAGCTACTGTTTGATGTTGGAATCCTGGATTGTAAAATCATGGTTCAAAGCAACATACAGAAACTTAGTTGTCTGGTTTCACTTGATAGAACATTGTAGAGTAGACGTATTCACAGTGAAACATCACTCTTACACAGCCATTGTAATGTCAGTACACAGAACATTTCATACAAAAGATCTGGACTGGAGTGTTGTTGTACGCCAACAAGCGTGTGCACAAAACACAAATGCATGTAATGCCGTGTCTTGAAACAATACCCCCCATAATTTTGAAAGAATAGCCTGAATTAAGCAGCAGAGATTATCAAACTCTATTGCTGACAAAGTCACACGCTGCTGTTAATTAAGGCTGTAACTTAGAAGGTTTAGCCATGAATAAATTGAGGACATGCATGCACAAAATCTGTGAAAGTGAGGATGGAACTCAGATCCAGCATACCATACACACGTTTCACGCTTCAGCTGTAACTTCAGAACAAAAAAACTTCGGTAGTGAGAAAACCAGACATGTAAAATAGTCAAATACCTTTTCAGTAGACACACTGGAAGGAGAATTACGACCACATAAACACTGAATAGTTTTGTCCTGATCAGCAACGAGATAGACCAACACAGACACCACTAGAGTTATTCTGTAATGACGACTGCTTTGGTGAGGTGGGTGTGGCTTGTCATTTGTCCTGCCACTCATACGCATATATGCTGATATTGAATGTAGATGTCTGACTACAGTGATAGATCACTGATAATTCAGCTTTCAATGCTTTTGTTAACTCTCTTTCCTCTTATTTCAAATCCTTTCAATGTGCCATGAAATAGTTGAACAGATCTGACAGAATTTATCTGATCAATGTTGAGGGAAAATGAAAAGGAATAAAAAGAACCTCATACCGTCAGATCTGAGTGCATTTTCTTCATCATTAAACAAAAATGGCCACGTGTGTCATTCTTTCAGAATATTAATGCCCTTGCTATGGAATTTAATACTCACATGAAAAGACATACAACTACTTTGATAGGAATAAACTCCCAGTAATATTCTGACTTTGAGTGAAATGATTTACTTCATCAATTTCGTTTCCCTGTTGAGTGAATGGTACAGGTCAGATTTTACAATCTGTACAGCAATTTGTTAGCAGAGTAGAAATTTAGTGAATGAAAGAGAATAGGGTGTTTTGCTCAGGGCTGGGTAAATACATGTACTGTATAATTACAAGAGTTAAAAGTTTATCTTTGACCTAATGTGCTCATAAAATTTTGTTGGCCGACACAGCTTTACATCATAACTGAGAAAGCAGGTAGCCAGTCATCTGTATACAGAGCTATGAAGTCCTAGATTTGTGATCAGTTACAGTGACTCCAACGGTTGGAGGAGATATTATATTATGCCTTTGCTTCTATATTTTTTTTACATTTACATCATGTGAAAATTCATAAAGTAAATACCATAAACAATATCAATATGGAAAAGGGACAACAGAGATTTTGAAATTTCTTGTATTTATATGGTACAACTATAGACGAAACAGTCATCATACGGTTTTACAATGTGAAAATCTGAAGGTTGACCAGTCCTTCTACTTTAATATATGGATGGAATCAAGCCTGGCATGGACTGCAACAAGGATTAATCCAGAACATTCAGTCTGGATAAAGAATGGAAGCAGTATTGATAAACAAGAGATGGGATGATGTGACCTGAATAGAAAACTGATTGTGTCAGTTTAGCTTGCATACTTGCTGTCTAATCAGCAGTGACTCTACTTTGACAAATCTAATCACACACTGTACCGGTAGTGTGTTTGCCATGCCATGTTCTACAAGTCTACAGTCAGGATATAATTCATTGTCAACATAAGACTAGGAAAGAATTAATGATTCAATTTCACACTCTGTTGTCCTACAGTCAAATTATCCTCATTTACACAGACCTTTATACATGAGACCCTGCATCAACTGCATCTATGAGACAAATTTGACTATACTTACACGCCTACAGAGTACACCTTGAACTCATATTTACATATTTGTACATAGATAATCCATTTTGGATTGAGAATCTCAATCAACAGCGTGTACATATATCTATGAAGTAATACTGTCACTTTAGAAACTTTCATATCACAATTAAAGTGTACCATGAAATGCTATTTCATAATACTACTTTATCTTATAAGTTTTAATTACAAGATTTAGAGGTAGGGTTTTTCCATTCCTTTGCCATTGTTTCATTATGTCCCCATGAATTTTCTGACAATACACAGTATTCTAGACATGTATGGGACCAGGGTGTAGAAATGTACACTGCTTGAACTTGTCTATTTCAATTAAATATTGACTGTCAAGGTAAAGATGTTGAATTTGGCTGGCAAGAAAAGATAATGGAAAATCTTACCACGCTAATGGATAAAATTTCAAGTCAGCTTATGAGGCAACTATAAATATTAAAAGCACAAAAATATCAAGTGTAAATCTGATTATCTTATTAGTTATGGTCATTCATCTATTAATATTATTATCGACAAAAGAATAGTTTACTTTATGATTAAAAACTTTCATACCAAGTCTATTTGCATTATGGACTCCATACAAATCCCACTTTGAAGAAAATTTTAGCACTGAATGTGAATGTGAAACGACCATTTAATGAGGAGTTTGTACATTGTAAATTTATCATGAAAATTTAGCAACAATACCTTATTTTCTCAAGTATTGATATTATTGAGAAACTCGAGTTTTATGTATGTGAGTTGTATTCTGCTCTGAAATAGGAATGGATCTGGAATAGTTTAACAAATACTTCGGTTGAAAATTAAATAGTACTAAGGTGTAATACGCTGTTGTTAATTTCTGGTTACTGGATAATTTCATGAATAACTGTGTCATATAGAGGCTTTACAAGAAGCAAGACGTAAACCACTTCTTTATATTCAAGTCTTGGAGTGTAGCTATTGAGAAGTTGCTTTAGTATTCTTTGGGGACACTTAATAGTGTCGGCTGATTGCTAGGGACTGCATGAAGCATTGAAGCCATTTACACGGTGCTGACTTCAAGGTGTTAATGCATTCCATTTACAATATACTATCTCATTTCCAGAAATAAATCACCTGGCTCAACTAATGCATATTAATGGAGTCAATCAAGGGAAAATATCTGACTTTGGTTCAATGACATGGCTGGGGATATTTGTGTATACTTGCTAATTTGATGAAAATTTCCTTCTTTGAAAATGCAAGATTAGTACATATTTGAAACTTTCTTTAACTTAAAGTGATTGACATAGTCTATTATTGAATGTCACAATAAAAGTAAGACTTTCATGTCCCCCGTGTCATATGGCTGTGATGATAAAAAAAAGAAAACGATGTAATAAAAAAATTTCTGGAACTTAATCAATCCAAGGCACCTCAAACCCCTCAGACAGATTGACAGACGAACAGACTGACAAAGTGATGACACTGGCCCCAATTTGCAAGAAAATAATAATAATAATTATTGATTAAGAGAAAAAAATTTCACCTCAGCTGAAAACAGCAGAGGATACTATATGCAAGCGCCAAAGTATAGCCATACAGCCCCTAGTTTCAACTACATACCGTTGATATTTAAATTGTTCATTAGAAAGATGTTGGATAAATCAAAACAGCAATGAAAATTGTCATCAGAGTGCACCATGTACTTTACACAGGATATTTTAAAATTCATCTTTTCTTGTAAGAGTGAGATGTCAGTCGGCATACCCGACAAAGTATGGAGTACCACCATGACAAAGTAACAACATGGCGTTGCTAGGTTTCACAGGACATCTTCTGACAAGCACCTCTCATTGGTAATGAAGCGCCTGGATTTTAAACATGAATGAATGTATACATATACCTGACATCAATAAAAGATGATCAGCTACACCATTTTCACCAAGTCTGGTTACGAATTTAGAATCACATTCAATTTTTTTCACAGTAAATATATGTTGATTTCCTTTTTTCTAATACTGTGTTATCCACACAGCAATATTTCATTGAAATGACAATGTAATGGACAGATATCACACCAGATGTCCCTACCTGCCATGCCAGATGACATCTACCTGTCACAGATAAACAATGCACAGGCAGTTATGCAAATACCCATAATATTATCAAACTCAGTTGTAAACCATCAACAAATGTAGATGCCACATGACTGTGGCATAACCACATGACTGATGTGTCATGTGCCACATGACTGATGCTTCATAACCTAGTTATCGAAGTCAAAGAGAATATACATGTTGTTGGATGCTACACCAGCTCCAGTCACAATGACCTATTTGTTGTTGTCAACTACTGTGTAATGAAGTACATTCCTACATGACAAATGTGAAGCCTGTAAACGTGTCCCTGTGCCTGTCTTTCTATCAATATAGATTTGTCCAGATTACTTTTCATTAAAATGATGGCAGCCATACAATGGTTTACACTTTTTAGTATTATAGTTTGGGTATCAATGCATGTGAAAGTTTTTGTTATAAATCAATATTACACCCTTGATGAAAAGGAGCATACTGACAAAACCATGAACTTAGTCATTCTTGCGAGCCAGAGCAATAATTTCCGCTCCGCTCACCTACACAAAAATCAAGTTAACGGGTAGCGCTAAGCTGTTGCCGTAAAGAGGCGCATGGTTTACGACAATGGAACTTAGTTTGTAGGTACATCTCCTGTACAACATACAAACACAAATGGAATACACTTGTGTAAAGTACAATTGCTATTCTTGATCTATGAAGTTCATTGCCATCTCTTGCCAATAAAATTATACCGGTACTGAAAATATATCTATATTTAACATCACTGATCAAGCATTAACTTCATGTGTATGTTAATATATTTTCAGTACAATTTTACAGGCATACACATAAAATTAATGCTGGATTAAGGATGTTAAATGACAGTAAATGACAGTAAAACCTATCAAAAATACTTCAAGGAATTCTGATGGGAAGTATACTTTGACAACAAAAACACTGACTTGACAATTAAATGTTGATGAAACTCCAGTCTTTACCAAAAGTATGCTGGATTTGATTAATTGGCATTTAAGTCATTGATCTCAATGAGCCTTCATACAAAATTTGTGTATTTGACATGTACTACCTCAAACTGGAACTGGTTACTTAGAAAATAAAAATGCAGGTAACATGAAATTAAAAAGTTCTGTGCACTTTGGGTATAATTTTCCATGTAAACAGACAATAGACACTTTTTAATCATTATCAATAGAATATATGATAGTAGAGACACACTGCAGTCTATCAAGGTTTTTCATAACAAAATTTCTCAGAAGTGAGGCAGGGAAGATCATTTCACAACTGATAGTTAGTAAAAGACATTACTATGCATTCAAGTGATCACTAAAGTTTGTGAAAGCATACACTGGTTGACTTGACATCTTGAACATAAACCTCATACACAGTTCATTTTTCTATTTTAAAATTGAAATAGTAAATAACTTATATCATGTCTTTTGTAAATATCAGTTCTCCTATCAGGTGAAAAAACAATTTTACATGATTGTGTAAAGAGAAGATGACAAAGTTTATGATATACAAACACCCTGTTCCAACCTTGCACTGAGATTATCACCAGATACAGAATGAAAAGCAATTGATGTTCAAAAAACTCGACAATATTTAACAACTAGTATGCCAAGCATGCAATATGATTTAAAGGGACAAAGTCGGCCATTTTTCATGAATTTTGATGTGAGATACTACTTATATTGTTTGACATATTGATTTAAAGGGACAAAGTCGGCCATTTTTCATGAATTTTGATGTGAGATACTACTTATAAGTTTGACATGTTGAAAGATTAACTGAATGAATGGGTGACCATGCATATATTTGACCCTAGTTTTCAACACAATCAATGAAACCACAGCGAAAATGAATTAATGGTCATGACCATTAATTAATTTTTGCCATGGTTTCATTTAATTTGCATAAAACCAGGGTCGAATATATGCATGGTCACCTATTCATTCAGTATCTTTCAACATGTAAAACAATATAATTAGTATCTCACATCAAACAAAATTCATGAAAAATGGCTGGCTTTGTCTCTTTAAAGGTCTGGCAAGTAGGGAGACTGTATTGTGCTGGCTTTCAAAACTCTGACCCATGTGTTGAAAAGGTTGCCAATGTAGGAATGGTGACTGTACTGCACTGTACATACACACTATAGCAACACACAGAGTAATTACGATGGTTAGCTTGCATATGCTAATTGGGGAATGTGACAAAATATCACTTTGTTATGAGCAAAACTGTAATATTATTTTGGTTCTATATACATGTACATCAATACAATGAAAATGTGACAACCTTTGAAATCGGTGCAACAATTCACCTTGGATGGTTTCTTGAATCTTTGATATACAACAGAGACGGATATGTAATTAGTATCAGAGATTTAAATGCTGGTGTAAGTTTTGCGAAATCACGTTTTGTTTGAAAAGATGTTTTCAGAATTCTGTAAGCACATTCCGTGTTACAGCTCAGCGCTAAAAGCATAGCAAAACACAAATGGCTTGCATGCATTTCAGACTAAGTACACAACCAAAATGAAAAGGGACATGTTCTTACAAAAGAGTGCTCTTTCAGTTGCTCATGTATAGGCCAAACAATTTTTTCAGAAAATAAGTTCTTTTCTGGGCTATTGAAGCAAGCTGGTAGGTAGCAGGGATCGCAGAAAAATAGCTGAGTGAACAAATAAGATGAATAATTGATATAATGGGAGTGACACAAACACCTACTTCACGGTGAACTCTGGTCTCTCAAAGGTCAACATCCATGATTTCTATTTGTCTTGTAGTCTGATCTTTGTTTGATATAAGCCTTCCTGTCTGCTACTGGTCACAAATATTTGCATCGCATTTAACATCAGAATATTGTGTGATGGTCAGTGTATAAAAACAGCATTAGTGTAAGAAAGAAAGCCAGCAACATTAGTAGAAGCACAGTCTCTCCACCAAATATGTAAAGAAAGACGTCCAGCAAATGTGAGTGTTTTGCCTTCACTTCAACAGTGTTTGCTGTAAATTTAATGTCAAAGTCTGACAGCCCAAATTATTGTGTTTCAAAGTGTTCCTTCCACTTAGTGTAGGATTTTCTAATTCTAATTAAATGTATATTTCAACCATATGATGACAGTTTAATTCTTTTCAAAGGCTAACTTTACTGTTGACTATAAGCTTCAGTGATATTGGTTGCTGCAACAAAGTATGTTAATCTGGGTATGAGCCTTCCTGAATCTAAGATCAGAATTAATATCTTATCTTGTCAGACAGGCTTTGATTGTACAACAATGTCAAGTACAGACAGAACCTACACTTATGGGGTTCACATCTAGGCCCAGGGCCGGCCAGAACTAATCCCGCAGAAGTGAGAAGATAAGCTAATCTTTTGTCCGCGTTCACATTACGTTCAACGCTGTCCTAGCCTAGATCGTTTGGTAGCATCCAGCCGACCTTTGACCTATACAGGTCAAAATACATTCATCAGATACATTCCAGTTCCTACATAGAAAATCATGTCATCCAAAATCAACCTTCAAGGGCCTAATCAAAGGCGAAACATTAAGGTACATGAGGACATGTAACAATGAAGAAGACTTCAACAACAAAGTCAAAACATAAAATAAAAAGCTACTACTGCGAGAATATCCACAACAAGAAATATCAAACATCAATGCGGAAACAAATTACGCTACACGAAGAACACATTTAAATCACAAACAAACGCACAACACAACACAAATAAATTGATATTTGCTACCAATATAGTCCACACATCAAAACAAAAGACATCAAACAAGCACTCCTGAAGAACTGGGAAGAAATAGAAAAAGACCAAACACTAAATAATTTATTCACGATGAAACCGATCATCGTTTACGAAAGAAATCCAAACATTGGCGACACACTCATAAATGCACAAGTACACAATCTTAGAGAAACGACCGAACAAAATGAAACACACAACAAACTGACCCAAACATAAGTATTCGAGCCTCCTTGCTAGACGAACAAAACACTGACAATAATTAAACCATGAACAGTGAAACATAAATCTAAGGAAAGCAATCTCCACAGTCCCTCGTGGGCTATTCAGCTCCTGGACTATTCGCCCCATAGACGAGTGTACAGAAGCGAGAAAACAACCCTCACTTCTGTACACTCGTCTATGGGGCGAATAGTCCCAGAGCTGAATAGCCCACCAAACGACTGTGCAATCTCCAAAGAAAATATGGATAGTTTTCAATCGGATTCGAACCCACAACATACGGCATCAGTCGCCTAGCTGAGAGGCCTGAGACAGAACCAGTCGGCTAAATCTCCACTCCCAAAAAAAGAGTGGTTCAATAGCCGGCTAAGTTGTTACATTTTTCTGACTGAGACCTTTCAACACGTTGTAGAGCTCGTGAAGCACTCACGCACGCATGCTCACTATCATACATCGCACATCCACACTTTATCGAAGCGAAGAAACGAATTTCATCGCTTTAACTGGGCGAACGATAACCTCGGGGACAATTCTGTCCACCAGCAGTGTTACCGACCAAGGATAGAAAATCCGGATGATAGTTTTCAATCGGATTCGAACCCACAACATACGGCATCAGTCGCCTAGCTGAGAGGCCCTGAGACAGAACCAGTCGGCTAAATCGACTGAGGAAGAAACCACACACTGGTTTCGAAACGTAGCGTCAAAGGATCACCCTGTCATTCGACAGCCAGATTACGACTACGTCTCTCCATGGCTTATATCTACACCAATAGCCAAACACACAAAATCAAACACAAACACAGAGAACGAAAAAATAGTGTAGGCGATGTGTGCAGCCGCTTTCCCTTTATTACAAACGCTGTGAGATGATATTGTAGGCGATTCGAACCACAGTTGCGAGTGGAGTGATACGTACCGGCCGCCGCGTACTATGCATAGAATAAAGGGCATAGTACGCGGCGGCCGGTACGTATCACTCCACTCGTAACTGTGATTCGAACCCTTGAAGTGCCGTCCATCAGATTTTTCACCATATCTTCGTTCCAAATGCCTAAAAGACACTTGATTTCTTCCGTAGCCCAGTTGACTCCTCCTCGACTCGCCATGTCTAAAATGATACTGAATCGTCGAATAGGTCAAAGACTACACTGCATGTCAACTACAGAGGGCGTCAACTGGGACCTGAGTCGGACAAAACGCGTTCACATACGCTGTTTACTCATTTACTGCTCGGCCAGAGACCTGGGTCGGCCACAAACCACCCCTCTCGACTAGGACAGAAATTGTCCGGACAGTGGCCGGCCAGAACCGTTCACACCTGTTTTTTTGGTCGGCCACGAACCTGGCTAGGACAAGGGCCTAGTCTTTTTTGGCTAATGTGAACGGCCCTACTGTGTGCCTTTCTAATCAGGACATTACTCCTGAGAACTGATTTGCCAGGCTATAAGTTTAATAAAGATCACATACAGGGAATTTTACCTGTCAGTGATTGCTGGTAAAACTAGTATTATAGATACCTCTGTATTAAGGACACTGTCCAGGGCATCTTTCTGTACATTAGTCAAATCAATCCAGTGAAGAGAATGGCATTGTACCAACTACATGGGTTTAAAACCCGTTGATATAGCAACAATGATAAATATCTTCTACCTTTTAGGTTTATAAAATTTCTAACTTACACTTATGATTCAAAAAACTGTCAATTCACCTCCTGTCCTATTTAGTGCCAAGGAAAGCTTGCATCCCTTACGGAAAACCTATGTCCACAGTAGATGAGAGTAGATCTACGGACCGTCTGCAGTAGACTTTATGTAGATCTACATCAGGGTTTTGTAGATGAACAGCCACAGCAGTTTGTCTACATGAAGCTTTGTCTACAGATATTGTCCACACCAGACATGACTATGTCTACATTTCGCACTAACTTCGTCTGCGCTTGATCTACACTGATCTACCATCCAATCTAAGGGAGTTTCATCTACAAAATTCACTTAGGCAAACAAAGACTCATCTACTTCTACTTCAAAAATCACCATCTTGTCTACATTTAATCTAATGTACTGTTTCTTGCTGTATACTATGTCCAACAATCCAATCCCTTCAAATTCTATGATTGGCAAACTGCAGGCTCCATGCGAGAAGGCATCAGTAAAAGACAAGACATTTTACCTTACATTTGAATATATACTGTACAACAAGAGAGAAGAAATTAGTGAATTAATTTTCTTTTCATCCTAAGGCACTCCTGTTTAACTCGAGGAACACAAATGCAAAATATCACAGGGATCAAACTACAATTTTGTGGTAAAGTTAAAAATGTAAAGATTATCCAGTAATTAATTTTTGAAAAAGTGACTTTAAAGTGAATCTAATAAAAAATCAATGTTTTCATTGATACTTTCTTCAGACGGGTCAATACAGTAGCATCTAACCACGGGCTGGACCCTGATCTAATTTGTAAGTTTTGTTTTGGAGTTATGTGACTAATTACAAAACTTCATAAATATGCAAGTGAGCTATACTTTATTTCCTCGGCTTCATATCCAACAAACAATCAAACGAACCTGTTTGATATTCCAGCTGCTTTTAATTGTAAAAGATAAAATCAAAACTATCCTCGTTTAAAACTGTCTGAGTATCATTGAGTCACTTCTGAATCGTGTGAAAATCAGCAGCCACGGCCCTATCTCTCAGTCAACTTACAAATAATTGTATGGACATTGTTATCATTGCTACATACGTAACAGATAAGCTACTACATTACAGTGTTATTTTGGCAATGGCATTTCAGTACACATGCATAACACGAGTTAGCATTAAAATTACCAGTACTGCTTTAAGTAATTTCTTCACCTGAGCGACGTATTTTCTTGCATTTTCATGGAGAGTTCGCGCATGGACTGATCTCCCCACCACCTTTCAGCCTCCACCTCTTGCTCTTTTAGAGCAAATGACCTTGTAACTGGCTTCGATTTCCGGGTCAACTGTGAGAGTTGACCTTATGCGCATGCGCAATCAGAAGGCGCCATGTTTTCAACGGTTCAGCATATCAATGCTTATCGGAGAGAGAAGTCAGCCTGCTCACCATTCGTACTTCAACAAATCTTATTTTTCAAGCACATTTTCGTCATCTGTACACCTTGGAAACAATGTGACATCAATTCTGATATGCATAGAAAGTGTTCCGATCGAGAATTACATCGGATTGAGACATAGGTTGGCATCGATAACTTAACGATGGCAGTGCATCTACACTGCCAGTATACAGCTGTACTAGTACTGCGGTAATGCAACTTGTAAGGTAGGCCCGTGAGGTAGGAAGGTTTGTTGATCGCCTGTTTTAATACCACGACCATATGAATTTTGATTGTGTAACATGTAGAATATTTCAGTTCTAAATTTTTTAATAAAGCGTCGTTGAATGTACTGAAATGCTTTGTATGCAGTTTGTTCTGTTAATCATGTAATGATGTATGTACAGTTGAGAAAGATTTGAAAAATTGAGTAGGCCTAAGCATGCACAATGTTCTACTCTCTATTTCGCCCTGAATACCACTCGTGATCGGTCATTGAATGATTGATTTTTCCAGCGTGAGATATCTCATGTTATGCAAAGGTCCATTGATACCATGGTGCTCAGTGAAGTTGCCGGCAAATTACATCAAGAGGACGTTGTTGTGATATGCAATATTGTGATACTCATCATGAACTGCAGCCCTAGCCTGTGCTACACCATGGCCATCGGTCAATTTTTAAAGTCTAAAAATTGATTGACATGTTAACATACTTACATTTTCATTTTCAACACTTTTGCAAGATCTCCATGCCTCACTAATTTCTTGTTCTTTGTCTAAGCTACATCTTTTACGTAATTTATTCCATCTACATCTTGTCTGCCTTTCATCTACATTTTATCTACTCTCTAAACTATGACCTGATGATTAATATGCACAAAAGTAGACGAAGCAATAGATCTACATCTTGTCTACATTTCATCTACCTGAGATCTAAATTTCGTCTAATTTTTCATCCACATTTTGTCTACATTTCATCTACTCTCTGAACTATGACCTCATTAGTATGCACAAAAGTAGATGAAGCAGTTCATCTACTGCCTAATTAAAATAAAGTCTACTGTAGATCTAATGTGGACTAGATGTAGATCTCAATTTTCCGTAAGGGATGGTACACTTATGTTGCTAATCTCCAGTATAATGTCTAGCAGTGATTCATGATTACCATGGTAACACGCTTGACAAACATGGCAATTAGACTTGTAAGCAATAAGATGACACCCATGGACACACATCATTTGTCAATGAAAACCCAGTGGCCTGGGTGAGCTTTTATGCAGTCACAGAAGACAACCATAACTTGTTTGAAGAACAATGAACCATAATATAGAGTTAACATATTAAAGCTATTTCAAAGAAGAGTGAACAATTATACAGAGTGCATATGTGTCAGCTATTTCAAACATTCAGCAGAACTGACAGGCTCACTTTAGTCTCTCTTTGCATGACTTCTGCCGGATATTATGATCAATGGCCGAGGCTTAAAGACGCCATATACACTTGCAAATCTTTTTCTAGAGTCTATGTTCTACACCTTTCTCTGTATTAATTTCTCGGCCATCAAACTTTGATAGATAGCTTCTATCTTTATGTATTCAAGTTGATGAATAGTTCACACATCCTGCTCAAAATAATTCCTGTATTGTAGTTCATGCTGTCATAATTACATGTCTGCATGATGAAATATGATTCTTTTTTGCCTTTTTTAAATTTTATAATGACACCCCCTTGTGTAAAATCTGTTCATTCACCATTGCCAAATATCAAGACTTGACAGTTAATGTACTCCAGAATATGTTAGATACATTACTGGTAATAGAAACAGTGTATCTCATAATTGCTTTCAAAGAAGCAAACATCACAGTGGGTGGAGGGACATTGCATACATATATCTCTGCATTGATTAAACAAAAGTTTTAGTGATTTTGATTTCCATACAAAATTGCAAAGTGTTATTTTGATATGTACATGTATACCACTGGAACACAAGATGCATTGCGTCTTCCTTGTAACTCATAATCTTAAATGTAAGAACATCTCCAAATATCGTTACATCTACTCCCATCATGATACATCAATATATGTCACATACCGGTGAACAATTCTTTTTTGATTTGAAGATAGAGTATAAAGATACAAACCAATGGCTGTTATTACCAATGAACCCAAAAGAGCTGATATCAAGATGTGACAACACACACAACAAATGCACGTGTTTATTTCATACTTATCAAATTTTCAACAGGCTATAAAGGTGATATCACAATGTATTACACATATTCACATTGACATTACCATGCCTTGTTCATGTATTCAAATCAGGATGTTGTTCTGATGCAGTTCAGTTTCTCCATTAAGGAGTAACATCAAGACAGCAGAGTCATCATCATCATCATTGTTATCTGTTTCTGCTATCTTGTCATTACTTGTAGTGGTGTACTTTGGCAACTGCCATTACTGTGTAAAGTAGATCTTCATTGACAATGCAATGTACATCAATTGATGATTGAAACCCATCTCATATGACTGCAAACTAGACATATTTGTTTATCACTCATTAACGATTGTGAACACTTGAACTCAAATGACAAATGATTGTGTACATACTGAAGGAATTTGGAGTATTTTACACATTAAAATGTTTATATTACAATTTTACATGTCATGTGTATAACCCACAGTCTTTCTTGTCTTTCTAACCATAGACCCTAAAGTGTCTCTATTCCAACACAGATTTATTGCATTTACTTGCTTTCTATTTGACATTTGAAGATAGAAATCTGAATTTCTTACTTTTATTGAACATTAACATCGTCAGTATCCTTGCATCACGAGTGGTTTTGGTATCCTAGATTTGTATATGATTTGTGATATCAATGAATATTTGTACAATGTTGGAGAGTTTTATGACAGCAGCATAATAAGGATAAACTGCTTGATGAGAATTCATGTGTCAGCCACTAGTGTTTAGACCAAGAAATCTTCAATTTTTTGTTTTAAGTTTCAGTTTGTATGGAAGTGACTATACTAGCAAAACGGTACGGAAAATTATGTTTTCAAATGAATGTTGATGATTTACAGGGAAGTCTGGGTCACTGACTAATGTAATTCATTAAAACATAAATGGACAAGAACTGTCACTTGAAATATTACTGATATTCCTAAAAGATATAAACTTTTTGCCTTTAATTTCAGAAACTGCCAGCCTTTCAGGACTCCTTAAGTACCATCATATTTTACATAACAAGGAAACAATAATTTTTCTAGTCACAATCATAACATGTTCTGCCTTCAGGCCAGAGATTCCTGATAATATATGCTTTGTTTTTCCTATCAGCTACAATTTGACAACTTTCAAGATTGAAGAACTACTGATCATTAATATGTTGGCATTATTTCATGTACTAAATGTTAGTCAGTATCAAAGAGACTGCTTGAAAAGACTATTTTTTTCATAAAATAGCTGTTGTGTTAAACAGTGACTCACTCAGCATTACTCACAGACCATGAACCAAAAACAATCTCTATGCCTCTGCACAATTTCTAAACTATCTCTTTTTTATGAAACTGAAGAAAATATATCACTAACTAACAGGAAAAACAATGCAAAAAATATGTACACACCATTATATCCGTTTTGCACAGAAATTTGGCTGTGAACCATGTTAATATCAATTTTTCATGTTAATATCAATTTTCTTTCAGTTTTTCATTCCAAACACATTGCTATAACAGCTACAGAATGTCTTCAGTGTGAAATTCTATGGTAAATCATATGATATAGTGTATGTGTCCCAGGATACATTTTCACTATCATCATGCTATTTAATTTCAATGGTTATTTGTGGTTAGTTTTAATATTTCTGTACATTTTCCCATATTATTTTTTTATACTTTTTTCTTTTCATTTTCCATGTAATTCAAACTCTAAAACACCTCCTAAATGACAGATGTGTGTGTGTGTGTGTATGGGGGGTGGGGGTGTTAGCCACTTTTTGACAAGTACCAAATGCAAACTGACAGACCTTCCTCCCCTTCCAGATGGAGGGGAGGGGGAAACTGACCATTCCCCAGTAACTTGGCAACTTAGCCATAGTGGTATTTGCCAGAGTTCAGATTTATCATTGATTACATGTCTTGATTCAAGCATACACACTCTAATTACTTCTTCAAATACATGAAATAGGAAGGCAAATATGAACAGAACTATGAATTTAACTTAATTTTACAGCTTTAGTGCCTTTTAAGTGACATCTGATATTGTTTATTTTGAAAATGGCATTTTATTAATGGGATAGTCACAAATCAATAAGAGGGAGGGAGCTGCAGGCAAATCAATACAGATACACTAAAATCTGATGCCACAGTAATTGTTCAAAAAATACTTTCAACACAAAAAATTGTACAAAGGGCAAATTGACTGAAAGATTAAATCAAATATCTGCAGAGAAAATAATGGTGTGAATATTCTATCTGAATCATGTACTACATGTAATGAAACCTCAATGCCCTTGGATAAACAGAGTTACTTATATCTCAATTTTCAACATTTTTCAGGATTTTTGAACAAAGAATTAATTCAATATTTGATGAATGTGATATTGGTTTCCCAAATTGATATTTCAATCATTTCAATGATATTTATTCTAAACATATCAATGAACATCACACAACGTACAGATCTGCAATGCAAGAACAAATTGCAAAAATTACATGGATATCTGTAAGGAAGATTAGCAGATGTTGGCTAGAATTTTATTTAAAACAAAAATATATTACCACGCACAACATTCTATTTCTTACATTATCATATCATTCTTATATCATTACATATCATTACATTTTTTAAACTGAGACTAGGTATTGTGAGTGTATTCAGAGAAATTCCTAATGAGGTCTATCTACATAAACATTCAAGGTAAGACTCAACAACAGCAGACATCAAGACATCCAAGAATAATGAACGTTTTCATCAATATCTGTCTCCTTTATTCATGAAACTAGTTATGCATGTAATTTAGAAACACTCGAGGATGGTCATTGGGTAAATACAATTTTTCATACTGTTCTTGTAACTGTACAATAAATGCAGAAGCAATGACAGTGTAACTGCAACAGATTATTTATTAAAGAAAAAGTCTAAGATTATCTTGCTGTCCACTGTTTCAACTAATTTTACTATGACAGTCACAAGTTGACAGTAACTTCAATCTGTAATTATCTTGTATTGATAATTACATGACATTTCTCTTCCATTGTAACATTGCCAGATACCTTGGGTAGGTGGCTTGTTTAATGTACAGTAAAATTATTTTGATTGTAATTCAAGAAGTACATACATTAGTTAATTTTCTTGAACAAGTTAGAAAATAAATGCTTTTACACAAAGCACATACATGTACTCATTTAACCTGCTATTATTACAGTGTTTTTGAAAAGGTTTTAGAAGATTACAGATAATGGTTTAGGAACCCTATTACTATTTCTAATGTTCTCTACTATGCTTACATTGGTATACCCAGGGGAACCCCAGCAACATGACAGGGAACCCTGGTAAAATTTACCTACTGGGTAACGCCCTTGACAAAAACACAATTCTATTTCATGCCAGATTGGGCTAGGCCACAAACAGTAAGCCAATTATTGATTTCTTTAATCAAGACAAAGCTGATTTTTAAATCACATTGGTAGTCTTAATCTGCTTGTTCCAACTATCAGTGTGTTAATAAGATTATTGCAATACTGCTCAGTGTCAAACCAATAAGTACAATGGTCAAGTGGGGCCACTTACAGTACATGCAATTACAGGTGGTGATGTGAAGAAATTCACAATATCATCAACTCATATTTCAAAACACCACAGTACACTTCATGATAAGTGCAGACATGCATGGACATTTCACAAGATAATAATTTCATAAGATGATAATTCAATGCTAAAATAATTGTGTTGTAATATTTATTTTGTGATAGTTATTCTGAACCTTTTAAAATAAATACATCCAATAAACTTGATAGACATATTGAGAAGCACTGAAATTTGTTCCATACAGATTAAAGAAATTTCAAAATTTATTTTTCCATGATATTTCTTATACAGTACAACATTGTACTGTATAAATTGTCAATAACTTTTTCTAGTTTATCTTCTTGTAATCAAAAAATTGTTTTCATGATTTGAATTCAATGAAATATATTTTGTAAAGCTGTTTTGGTTTTTCTTAAGTCATACTAAAGCAAATTAACTAATTCAAAACACAAGGAAAAAGTTTAAAGAGCCTGATATTTCACTGTCTTGACATAAATACAGCTGATTTGAATGAACACTCCACACTGAATGGTTTAAAATAATATTTGATGTATCTGCAAGGTTGGGTTAGCCTGGCCCCCAGTTGCTTGGCTTTTCTCAGCAGCAGTTACTGGCTGACCAAGGGACTTGTGGGCCAATGTGTTCACCCAACAATCTATGCAACAACCAATAACAGGACAGTCTGCTTAAGTTTAATATTTATATGCCAACAGATTTGGAGCAAGGCTAAGGTGTGGTTATTTATGGTATTTCAACTTAATAGTGATGTTGTATAAACTTTAAATATGGTGATGTAGTGACTGCAATTATTGATGATCATACAGTGGCAGTGATGCAAACAGAGGTTGACATGCCCTTGATGAAGCATATGTCTACAAGTATGTCGGAGTATCTCAGAAGTTACTCAAATTACGCCGGCAACTTCTTTGATTTGTTTCTAGCAACTCATATTTCTACTGCACAGTTGTTGGTTAAACTACCAGCTGCAGGAAAACATGGATTGATAAATAATTAAGTTTTGACATTTCAAGATGACCTTTGATGAGAAACAAGACCTACCAATAACATTTTGATATGATGGTAAACAACTCATGGGCCTAAACAAACCAAACCTCCATTGGTTTAAATTACTGTGTTGCCAAACTTGCCGGTTTGCCATTGACAAGGAAACTATTCAGCTCATCTGGGTGACAGTGCAGCAGGATTTTCAAGTCTCAATTATCTCTGCATGACCACTTCAAGAGAAGCATGGCAAAACTTGAAAGGGGAAGGCGGTCCTTTGACCTCGTAAACTGCAGGGGTTGAGCTTATTAGTGGGACTACCCGCTGGTTTCAGGTGAGACAGATACCATACCCCTTGATGTTGTGATCTATTCACAAACCTTACACTTCATCCTCTTTGCTTTATTACAACATAGTTTACCGTTCTGAGCTCCAAGGTTTGTCCACTGTTCCAGAAGTTTTCAGTAAATATCCAGCAAAATCACAAACTGAGCTACGCCTATTCATGCGTGAAGCTGAGGCTTTGATTCAGAACTGAGTTCTGTTGATGCTAAGAGATTCAAAGAACATGAAGAGGACTACCAACGAACGGCATCTTTGTTGAACATTACAAATAAAAGGCACCTTACACTACAGAGATGCTTGGATTAACACAGCAGTGGATAATGAAATGACGACATTAGGCTGAGAGCTTCTCACAGATTCACTCCAAATGACCACAAGTGGGCCTTGTTTAAATCTAAAGAAAAAGACCCATTGAACCAAGAAATTATCACTACAAAGGTTATACACACGTTTTCTGGTAGTTAACAAGTCCTGGCTGGCAAATTGCTTCTAATACAAATAGTTTAATCACAAGGTCCTATCATAGGTGCCAGAAATAGGTGTGCTAATTGCTTTTTGCTCTGTTAGATTTCATAACAAAATACATTCCATGGATTGTGGGGGGAGGGCAGTATAGTCCCCATTTCTCACACCGGTACATTCTATGGAGTACAATATCCAAAGTGCCAGAAATTCTTGTTTGAAAAATCCATTCCCCTTGAAACAGATCATCCCTTCATACCGTCAAGCGCCAACGTGATTGCATTTCCAAATAAGGAGAAATCTATTCAGTTTCTTTTAAGAACTTCATAAAATGTTGCTGGTTTTACACACACACACACACACACACATCAACATACATACATCCATACATTCATCAATCCATCTATCCAGCCATACATTGAAACATAATATGCCTCCATCAGCTCTTCCATTCATCTATACATACATACCGGTACACATAGAAACAAAATGATGAGGTATTTAAATATGAAAGGCAACTTGAAAAGGTAAATGAAGAGGTCATCAGTCCTTCATCGGATGTTTATGTAAAATCTACCACACACTGTGATTAAAGGATAGGCTCTGATAATCACAGATTGTAATAGAAGCCATAGAAAGGTAATGGATACAGTATAGCCACACCTGTAACAACACTGTGTTAAATCTACCAGACCTGTGAGAGGCATCATTGTGTCTGGTAGGAACCACACACCTGTGTAAACTGGGTCAGTAATGATTACTTTGGAATTGTTTTACTGCATTTACAACAGTTTTGTCTGAGAAATAATTAGGTTGACCACTTTGGGATGTTTTAAAAGTCAATACTGACAGTCAATTTCAAATGCCTCTTTTGTAACCAAAAGTCAGCTCTCTAGTCATACCGTTAACAACAACTGAGTAATACTAATCATTGCATGAAAACAAAATTGTTGATTTGGAAATTTACTTTCTATGACTCAATAAGAAATGAAGTTCCTGGCTATTTGCTTGACTGGGTTAAAATCTGAAATGTCTAAAATAAATGAATCTGAATCAAACGTTAGAGAGAGCGCAGTATTTCCAGAGAGGCTGCTGTTGATTTCATATCAAAGCAATTTTAATGAGTCAAACTTGAAGAATCTTGGTGGAGCACATCTTTCTAACAATAACATTGTTGTGATATGCTTGGTAGATTCATGAATGTACCACAGTCCATGGTGGATTGTATTACCTGGTTCTTTCTTTGTGGACGTAATCAACCACTCATGATATGTTGTTATTCATCAATGCCATGAAAGCTCACGTAACCCCACTCCACCTCATGATATAGAGGTTTCAATGTGTATAATCTTCTATTCACGATATATTGCACATTTCAACCTGTCTTGCCAAGATTATGCCCTAAGGTATATCTCCCTCAGGTAAATGTATGCACAGTATTGTAAACAGTGGTATGAATGTATTATGATTGTTTTCCATGCTGCTAAAAGGTCAGTTTTATGGAAATCTTGATAATCTCCACAGACTATGCTCCATGATCTATGGTGGATTACATACACCCTCTGTATTCATTCAGTGCATTCAGCTGTGTAGTCCACATGATCAGATGACTTTTCAACTGTCCAACATTTATAAAATGATAAATATAATTGACATTCTCATTCCAAAATAAAAATCTCAAGGAACTTTAAAATACAAGTCTATTGGATCCGCTGATGACATGTGTGACTGCTACAATGGTAAATTACTATAGCAACGCCTTGAGTATCCCCCCACAAATGTTTGTATTAAGAAACGTACCACTCATTAAGTCTATCATCAAGATCCATTAACTACATTTTGAAAAAAGACTAAAAAGGTTTTTGATTTTGGTACAAAAACTTATGAAATCTATTGCAGTGTAACATCAAAACCAAGTCCCCACAACTCAAATATATAACCATCTATGATTAATTATTCATTCATGGTATAAACTGTGATTATCAGTGACAGTAAACATTTGAATCTTCACCATTTTAATATCAACAGAAATGTAGGATGCATTCATTTAATTAAAGATAAAAAGTTAATACTTGGAACTGTTTGAGTCATGATTTGTGTCAAATTGACAATACAAAGACCCTGCACTGAGACTACCATTCAAACACTTTCCAGAGACAACATGGAAGAATTTAAGAATTTAAAAAAAGAAATCATCAACTTACCTTCAGAGTAATTCAGTCCTAATTCAGTCCTGAGTAAAATTGTACTATCTACTCTACCAAGACTGACAACTCACTGCAACACCTCTGTGACACAACCAATGGGTCATTACCATTAAGGATATTAGTTGTTACATTGATTCCTACCAACAAAACACAACAAACATTGAGTTTACAAAGTGACGGGAACTGCTTTGAATTCTTTGTACATCACTTAAACTGAAAAAGGCATTGCTAACTCTGAAAATGTTGAAAAGCCAGCCTTACCACATGACATCATACTTTCATTTACCTGTTACTGTAATATGTAAGAATGTATTTTGACAAAATCCTGTATTTTTGTTTTGGAAAGCAATGAATTTGTGAATGTGATTAATAGAATTTGTCACAAATTTTTACAAGAAAATAACAGTATAAAGTGAATTTCTGTAGCTCCTTTTACTGAATGGCTGTGGAAAACAACATACCGGTAAATAATAAATATCACTATGTATTAAGGATGATGAAACTTAATTCTGGATAGAATATACATATTTCAGTGCAAAGACCCGTCAAAATACCAATTATGCAGAAGATACCTGTTACAAACTTAAAAGTAAATTTCTTTTAAAAAGAAATTCAAAATATATTAGTGAGACAATTACATTTTTTATACTATTAAAGTCCAGCATAGTAAAACAACATCCTGAGTTTGGATGTTACCTCAAGCTACTTCACATGTATATCAATGTGGAGGCTAGCCTCACCTTCCAGACCTTGTCACTTCACTCATGCATAATAATTATGGTAAAGGGCGCCGTAAGTGATTGAGAGTGAAGGACTTACCATGGAGTTGCAACAAGAGGGAGGAGCGAAGCGATGAGGTCTGTAGACTACAAATATCTGCATTCAAAGTCATTAATACCTACCAATAAAATATTCCCTTGACATTTGAAACAATTGACAAAGATGTTGTACATATTCAACAGAAGGAGAAACTTGTAAAAATAACAACAAATTAACTGATGACTGCACTGATAAACTTGCCAGGACTTTTACCTTACAAAATGATGTGCCGATCACAAGACTTGTACTTTCAGGGATTTCAAAAACAGCTGAAAAACACTCATTTGTAGAAAGAAAATCATCGTCAATGACGCTGTACCTTCTCTAATGTGTGGCCAGGTCAGGTAATTGGTTGTTGGCATGGAGTTGTTGGTAAATAGTTGATGATGTAGGGGCATGAGGTGGGATATGGACCCAAAGAACCCAAAGGATGATTAAATACATCAATCAAAAAAATTCTAAGCTACAGTATAAACTGCCTAAAGATAGTTCAATGTGGAAAAAAGTTAAACAATTCAGAAGTAAGAATTAACAGTCCAAAATAGTAATGATGCACTTCCTTACTGACCTGAGTGCATGTGAACTTGAATACACAACCTGGCATCTGTAAATTAAATGTATACCAAGTGATCATTTCCAGTCACTTTTAACTGTTTTTAATGGATTTTCCAAAGAGTCCTGTGGAAATGATGAAAAACGCTTATCTGGTCTTGTGTTTGTATAACCTCATGGCTGATAATTGTCATAGTATTGAAAAAAAATTGAAAGTGAAGAAATTACTGTTTTTAATAGGCATATTTTCCTTGAAATACATGACCGTGTAAAGAATATATGCTAAAAGTGTTTAAAAGTAAATTTCTTTTCAAAAAATAATTTAATTTGTGACCAAAGGATTTTTATTCTTTGAGTTTACAAATTCAAACATTGCAATTTGTTCAATCATCTTGTGCAGTGCAAAATTTATAAAATGACTGAAAAACAAAAAAAATTGGCAGAATTACAGTCTTTGTGATGTAAAATTATGGGTTGACATCACGATAATTGTTAATCTGTTTGAAGTACTAATATACTATAATTTAAAAAGAAAAATTCATGCAGAAACGGTAAAATATATTGTCAGCAATGTAGTGTTAATTTTGACTTTACATCAAAATATGCCTTTGCTGGATACCAAATATATAGGGCGAAATATCAGCCATGTTCAGCAAAATCCACACAACAGCATTGATCCTTTTCTAATTTGATTTGATTTGCTTATGTTATCCTTGTGTGACAGTCAGTACAATATGGAACTTGAACACAACACAGTGAATAAGTATGCTGTAAATGAAATGGTGTGGCTGCATCCACATGCAGCAATAGGAGTGCCTTTGTCTCTCACCCCTCATTACCAACCTGTCCCATCCCTGAAAAAATAGTTTGGTCTTTATTTATAATGTTAATAATTTCTGTATTTGTTAAAATGTGCGCATCTCAAAAACTTTTGATCATAAACATTTTCATTGTTTTTATAGCTGACCAATCAGTTAACCTGTTTATTTTGAATATTTGCGCATTTTTCCTCAGTATTTGACATTTTCTGAATACCTTCTTATTCAGTTTGTCATTTTCTAAAAGTTTAAATGCTCGAGCTCCATTGTGTGGTCAAGCTTTCCACAAGCATCAAATGTGGTACTTCATATAGGAGGGTCTGCCTCTAGAGGGCGGGCATCATGAACACTCCTGTGTTTGTTGGTTAATTCCTCCACGTAAACTTCTGATTGTACTGTAAACATTGAACATGGCCGACGTCCGATTTTCCTGTCTAAAACTTTCACTCATTTTCGTTCATATGACTCTGAAACTCCAGGAAACGATTGGGAAGAAAGGGTTATCTTGAAATATTGAGGTACTCGCCGATATTTTGCAAAATTAAATCAGAAAAAATGCAAGGAAAATGCCGACAGGCTTACACAATGACAGTTTTCAGACTCGGAGGCATATGATCATCTCTGCAGATTATGCAACAGGCCCAGATCACGTGAGGCCATGAGGGGATATCCACGCAACTCAGTACCAAACACTAGCGCTCACAGAGTGAGCAAACACAAAGTGAGTACCCCTAACGTCAGCTCAGTAGTCTGTAATAGATTGTAGTCAACTAAGAAACCTTGGAGAAAGGCTTAACACTGTGGCTATGCCGCTAAGTCCCTTTTGATTTTTGTCATAGCTCAAACTCGTTCTCCCACACCTCACCTGAGCCATGAACACCCCCACCAGTTTATGATATGACCCATCACAATGGCATGACGTCAACGGATCTTGACAGACGGAAGTCTTGACAGACGGAAGTTCTTGACAGCAGCATATTGGTTTTCAACTCTAATACCTTCTCTGTCTATAAATAGACACGAGAAGGTAAAAAACTACAGTGTTTGTGAGATAGGTAGAATGAAGCTATTGCTGCAGTTTACTAGGATAAAAAGTGTTCATCAACTTGCTGACTGGTTGTATCTTCCAAATTTCACCGTCCTGAAATGAGATCTACAACAACGCAGGTCTGTCATCATAGTTGTAGGTCTGTTGAAGGTCACAACTTTCTGCATAAAAGTAGTGTTGTGATTTTGAAGAAGAAAATGAAAGAGGAAGTTACGGTTTAGTTTTTGCAAGTTCCAAATACATAGAAAATACTGTAAGGAGATCAGGCAACTGAAATGCATCTTGAGTTAGGTCAAGGGTCATTTATAATATTTGAATTCAGCACTCTGCCTGCTACATGTACATCATCATAATGGAATGCATTGGTATAGTCTCCAGACTTTCATCTCTTCACTCACCGCCATGTCTGTCTCTACTACCAGTAGTGCACCTTACTTGGATTTATCAAATTGTGTCAGCAGCAACTCAGGTCTGAAGAGATGGACTTTATAGAGACAAGCGTTACTAAGCATATTCACAAGTGCATGCAGCAGAACATCAGAATGGCCAGAGTAAAACTGATATTTTTTGTTTCAAGTTTATCACTGTCAAAATATTGTCACATTAAATGCTACATTCCAGGAGGTTCATCTGACCAATTATGCCCTCAAAAGGTAACTTGATCCTGTTATTCCAACCTGGCCTGGGGTCAATATCCATTTCAATAGCTTTGCTCTTCTACAAGCTATGTTGAGAATTCTGCAGGGGTTATGTACACAGGGCATGTACCTGTAGTTCACTCAACAAGACCAAATGTCGGCTTGGTCAAGCATCTCAGTCATGCAGATCTTATGTACACAGGGCATGTACCTGTAGTTCAGGCAACAAGACCAAATGTCGGCTTGGTCAAGCATCTCAGTCATGCAGATCAGTTTACAGTTGTCAGACATGACAAGCTGTGCATTACTGAGTTGTTGATTTCTAAAAATTCAAGGCATTTAGATTTTGATAGCATGCACACCTACAGGATACCACACTGACATATGTAGTGAATATTTCCACTATTATTTATTTTCCTCAAAGAAGTACCAATTAACAAAAGAGTCACTCTGTTGATGATATTTCTCCTGCTCTACACAGCCATGTCAACAAAGAGTCAATGACAATATTATGCTTAGAGTGGACTGCAAATGTTGGGAACCTCTGATAGGAGAAAAAAAACTGTATTATGACACTTCCAACTGCCTGGGGTTCAAAATATGAGATAAAGAGAAACAATACAAAATGAAATTAAACGTTCATTCCGTTCAAAGTTTGTTTGCACATTATAATTTGTTACGCAGAGACCAATACAAGGCATCATTTTACAAGTGGTATAGCCAAAAAGTGATGACGTCAAATCGCCGTACACAAAACACAGACACCTTGTAATTATGACACTGTGTATTGTGCATGGCAATTTGACATCATCAATCTGTGGCTATACCACTTGTAAAATGATGCCCAATACAATCCATGTTGTTGTATATACTCTACAGTAAGTCTTCCTTCATAGGCATTACATTGGGTAATTGAGATAATTACCACGGTGTAGTCAGAAAATAATGTATCAAATGGCGGACTACCACTTTCTAAATGGCTGTGGTATTAAAACACCACAGGGGAAGCCAACCAACTGGTTTAGAAACACAGTGGCTTTACATACATATATACATCATGTACATGGAGTCACTGGGGTTGTATTTAAACAGCATTGCAATAGGAGCACTCCTGTTACAATTTGAAGACTTTCCCTTCAAGCCAACTAGTTTCCTCATCTTACAACAAATTTTTAAACGAGAACTTCAGTTTTAACTGATCTGCATTGGCTTCCAATAGAGGCTTGCATTATATTTAAAGTTTTGCTACTTACCTTTAAAGTTGTTCATGGAATCGCACCACTTTACTTGAAAGAACTGACCGAAATGTATGTCCCATCCAGAGACCTGCGATCATCGAACTCTGTACGGTTAGTGCCACCACGAGGGAAGTTTAATAAAGCGTACGGTCAAAGAGCCTTTTCTGTGTGTGCACCTGATTTATGGAATTCTTTGCCGGTTGAAATTCGTACTGCTCAAACTATTGACTGTTTTAAACGTGGTTTAAAGACACATCTTTTTACTAAGTACTATTCATAGGTCCATTTATGTTTTTACAGGGACTACTCATTTCTATATTTTATTCTATTGGACTCGGTTTTACTGGACACTATATTTTATCTCATTTTCTAATTTTTAATTCATCATTTTTAATTTTAAGTCAATTCTGAGTTGTTTTACTATTTGATAACTTTGTCTTTTTTTGTCCTTTATAGTATGTACAATGCACTGAGACGTATGTGTAGTGCGTTTCTTAAGAATTAAATAATAATAATAATAATAACTTCATGTTGGTTCTCTTTTCAATAGAAAACTGTAATTCCCAACTGCCCTCTTGCCATTATATGAATTACCCACCCCCCTTACTCTCAAAAATGAACTGAATACTGCTCCCAACCCACCAGACTTGCTCGAAGTCTGTGGACATATTAAAGATATCAATACAGAATAAACTGAAGAAATAAACTTCAGTAGACTGTTGTGTCAGTGCTTGGCAGTCACAGAGATTATGGGGTTAACGCGATGGCTCACTAACCAGTATAAACTGCTGCAAAGAAAAGCTAAGTCACTGGGGCCAGTCTCCCAATCAACCTACCAACTCTTTTTTGAAAGTTGCCTGCCGAGCAAAAGAGTAATTTTCCAATCAACCAATGATCGAAAAATTGCCCACATGTCCACCAAGAAATTGTTTGTGAACATCTTTCTTGTGAACATCATTGTCCGTTCACTTGTAAACAAGAATTCTAGGATCTTGGAAAACCATTGGTAACAGGTGTGAAGTGCCTCTTGAACAGTTTGCATTTTTCATTGGTTTTTTAAGAGTTTGTAGAATAGATAACAATCTTCATTATCAATACATACACTGTCAATGATTGACAATGAAGCCTAGTAGAGAAGATGGGATCAGGCACGGCGGTCTCTCCAAAATAATTTGTGGAGTGACCGTGGATCAGGCAAGAAAAAATACTCAATACTGACTACAGAAGAGACAGACAGAATATGAACCAATCCCTAAACCTGCAAATATTGAATGCTATCATTGATAAGATAGTTACACAATTTGGTAGACTACTGACATTTCAATGGTACCACAAAGCATTGAGAATGACTGCTTTCAGTTCATCTTTAACATGGTATTTACCAGGAAATATTCAAAAAGAGCATTCTTAGAAGCTTTTCACACTTTTCTATAAAATGGTCTATTTGCTGTCTAAGATGTTGAATGTAACAAGATTAATATCACTTTGCTATTGATCTATACAAGATAAGACTAGACAGATCTATTGATACAATGAAATGTGGTGACACTCAAATAGCATGCTGTTTGACAATGTGCTTGGAATAATCTGTTAGATCAAAGGATTATCTCTGACAGTGAAGGTAGCAATTGTCAGCTCATAAGCTGGAATTAACTGCCATTAACTACACCAAATACAATTAACTCTCACCTGTGGCATGTCTACTGTTCTGTTGACAAGAGTGAATTTGAATTTACAGGTAAAAGAATTTATGTACACAGATTGGTACGGTCACTTTACATGCAGTATGGTTCCTCCATCATGGTAGAACCATGCATGCAGCTTTCTGAGTCACAACAATACTATTACTATATGTATAGACCACATTTGATGGTTGCCATTCAAATATTATATTATCAGAGGTAGAAGAGAGAATTGATACCTCTATCTCCTGGTCCTCAAGTCCTATGCATGCAACTATGAAATACCTTCAAAAAATAGTGAATTTTCCACAGATGGATTTTCAGCATTTTAATTTCAAGAACACAGATGGATTGGTTTATTAAAATACAAACAGATGCATGCAATGACAAGATGTGATATGTACATGAACAATTCACAAAAGAGAAATAATAAAATATTTCCAAATTTGGTTTCATCAATACATGTATCTGAAAACATTCTAACACACAATATCACAAGTGTCATTTATGATGACAAAAATTGTAATAGAGCATAGTTATGTAATATTATAGATTGATAGATATCTCCCGATCACTTATGTAATATTTATGTAATAGTTATGTAATATTATAGATTGATAGATATCTCCCAATCACTTATGTAATATTTATGTAATAGTTATGTAATATTATAGATTGATAGATATCTCCCAATCACTTATGTAATATTTATGTAATAGTTATGTAATATTATAGATTGATAGATATCTCCCAATCACTTATGTAATATTTATGTAATAGTTATGTAATATTATAGATTGATAGATATCTCCCAATCACTTATGTAATATTTATGTAATAGTTATGTAATATTATAGATTGATAGATATCTCCCAATCACTTATGTAATATTTATGTAATAGTTATGTAATATTATAGATTGATAGATATCTCCCAATCACTTATGTAATATTTATGTAATAGTTATGTAATATTATAGATTGATAGATATCTCCCAATCTCTTGATCTCTGACTTTTCAGCATATTCAAAGATCCTTAAAAATCTATAACAGGAAAGGGTGACATTTTCTGCATCATCATGGAATATCATTTCCAAAGGTTTTCAAATTTGACATCAGCTTGAGCAATTAGTACTGTACATCCTACATTTACAGACTACACATATATGTACATCCATGTACATGACATCAACATACGGCATGAGCTAAACTGACAAATCTCTGGCAACCAATGAGTACATTACAGAATTTATGGTGTACCCCATATCTCAGTCAAAATTGCTCCTGAAGGTTCCAAAGTTTACCAATATTTGAACTCTTGACTCCATGGTAAAATATATGTTGCATTTATGCCTGCTAGTTGTCACATATCAAGTGCACATATAACACATTGAAAGGTACAAGAATTTCACTAATACATATCATCCCATGAGTAATTTCAAATTATAAGAGTTTGAAATCACACTTTATCAAGCACATGACTCATCTCTGCAAGTAGAAATTCCTTTCAGACATATTTGTTGTGGAGTTTGAAAATTATCAATCCACAATTACTTCACATGTTAATGTCACATAGTGGTGAAAAATTCCAGTTCAGCTAGGGATGCAAACACAGCAAGTTCAGATTAATAGAAGGCTACATGTATTATATGAATGCTATCCACTCTTGGCTGTGTGCACACATTCAACACAAAACACCGTGAAAAATTCCAATCACCTTTCAAGAATCACAGAAAGAAACTCTTTGATCTTTTTGACAAGTCTTTAAGACGATATACCAGTCTTCTGAAATCTCTCTCTACCCATATACCAGTCTTCTGAAATCTCTCTCTACCCATAATACATTGAGTATTACTTTCTACAAAGACTCTTATCACAAGATGTTTTATTCATGAAGATTTAAATATTACGGAGAAAAATCTTCACTTAATTTGGGATTTCAATACATTATCTATTTTTCTCACAAATCCATCCTTGCAAAGGCCCTGGGGTTAACCTGCCTAGCATTATAGTGCACCTAGACTAAAGAAGTAGTTTCTCTGGAGCAATAAAAGTCTTATGGATGAGACAGTGGTAAATAAATACCTGACTCTTGCTCCAGGAGGACCTTGTGTAATCTCTAGATTTCCCAAGTCCATTTTAACTTCCTCCATCACAACTGAACTCAGGACTACATGTCTACATTGCCATCACTACAGAGGAACAATAGACAGGTTTGGCTACATGTTTTATGTGAACGTGAACCCGTAGAATTCATGTTGGCATACACGTTCACGAGCAAAAATCTGTTTGGCTACGCATTGCGTAACCTGTTCTCGTGGCACGCGCAAGAAATGATTCGGCTCGGGTCCCCGGAGTCTGTTTCCACATCACAGGGATAGCTAAATGGTTACCTGGTATGCCCTAAACACATGAAATGTCACATAAAAATAACGAAAATACATGAATACCTTTGAGGATGTCACTATCATATATCCAACTAACAACGAGCATGAATGATTCACAGTTTATATTATGTTTTGATACCTAAAGATGAGAATAAATTTACATGTTTACAAATTACATGAAAACAGCTGTTTCCACATAAATATGCGATGCTGACTCCGTGTACGTGGAGAACATACACACAAGTTGATGACATCTTTGCAGAAATTTGTGATGTTACTCGTTCACGTTCACATAAAACGTGAAGCCAAACCTGTCTATTGTTGGTATATTTACCTGCTACAGGTTCCTTCACAACCACTACAGAAATGTCCCAGTCCATAACAAAATAATGAAATGCATCTCAAAAAGAATAACCTTGGAGTAAATTGTGTACTTGTGTTGCTAATAATATAAGTATGTTTAGTCTTTTTCATCTGTTAATGGTGAAAATAGTCAGGGAAAATCATATTAGTCTTGAACCATATAATATAATAGTTTACCTGGATTAGCATATGAACTGTGAATGTCAGCCTGTGTCTAGCATTTGCTTTTTCATATATGTTGGATCATAACCTTGATGTTTGAAAACAAATTTCACAAATATTCATGGATCAATGTTGAAATTTTATCTTTGAACTGATAGTATTAAATACATTATCATTGAAACAATAAAATTAATAAGTGTGATTTGATCACAAGGTATGAACCCAGGTAGTAACATAAACTTTAGGTAACTCCAATCATCACTGATACCACACCTGGACATGACTTGTTGATTCATTTCAGTACAGTACAGTACAGTACAAAGGAAAGTTGTTTTATTACAGTTATTGATCTTTCATTATCATATTGACATCATATACTTGTAACTATGGTTACCAAAGATGCATCTTTTTGCACGAAAAGAAGAGAGACAGGACAGGTGTTGGCATGGACCTTTGCACAGATTCACACCCTCACATCAATACAAATATATCTCTCATTTAGATCCAATTTAATGTCATTAAATGCCAACTCAAGTGTAATGAAGGAGTAATGTGCTTTTAAAGAGTCAAAGGTCATCTAACAAAGGGTGGTTCATCTCCTTGTACCAATCAGAGGGAGTGTGTACCAAACACAGACATGGCTCATGGCACTGCTGTGACTGTTATTAAGATACCAGACTGGTTTGATACCAGATCAGTCTGCTATCAGACCAGCCTTTTGTCTTCAGAGGATTATGCAGCTTAAGCCAGCCATGATTAAGTTTAGTCCAATACCAGTATTATCAGCTTTCAGCAGGAGCTAATCCAGGTCCATGAATTTTGTGTGGATTTTAATCACAGTGCATCTCCTCTATTGTAACTGAATTGTGGTGGAATATATAAAATTATTTTTATTTTCTGGCAGAGTGGTTTTGGTATGATAAGAACTTTTAAAGGAGTTTAGCAGCTTCAAAACACAAGGAAACCAGATGGTGTTTGTTTACAGCATATCTTGAAAGTAGTTTTTTAGTTTTTTCCTCAGACCCAATTCATCTGCTTCAGCATTACCTACTTTATGATACAAATTTACATCCTTGTTCAGTACTATAAATAATATGTAAGGTCATTCTTCCTCAACCAATGCAGTCTTTCAAATATTCTGTACATCTGATGTAGATTCATTGATAAATTCATGTCATGAAATTTTGACATCTTGATCACTTTGAATTTTCGAGTAACACATTTGACCCAATCAGAAATGAACACATGTTCCATTTTTCATAACTTGAGAAGTTTTCCCATGGAAGACAGCAGGTATGTAGGAGTATCTCAAACCATACATTCCGAGTTCCAACACCGAGTCGGACTTGCAAGTCCGAGTACTCGGACTTGCATACTCCGAGTAAAACTGCTTACTCGGACTTGTATACTCCGAGTGCATGGCCTACTCGGAGTTGTATACTCCGAGTACATGGCCTACTCAGACTTGAATACACCGATACGTGTTCCTATAAATGCATATTTTGCCATACCGTTCAAGAAACGATCTGTCGGAAAAAGGTACTTTATTACTCACGGAGTTTTAATACGGCTAGCGCGGATCGATATGTCGAAAATCTGCTCTTTTGAAAAAAAGAATTTCATTTTCACGATGTCTTGTAAATCTGTTGCGCAATGCATATTTAGCCACGGTCCCTCCACAAGGAGCGACCATGATTTTAACCTCAGAAGAAAGCTGCTGCCACGGCCAGCAGCGAAGTTTTTTGAAAGATGACTTTAATTGACGTTACATTTACAGAAAACCAATAAACTTCAGGCAAGTCCAGCCAGTTACTCAGTTCGATATCGCACAGTATCGTTCCACTAGCGAAATCAATGCCTGACATCACAGGTCAAGTCAGGTCATTGTTTACGACCAAGTGGTCACTCGCACTGGGTTCATACTATACACGAGCGCACTGTGCTCATTTTATTTTGAAAAATTATTAGTTTAATTATTTTATCAAGACATCAATATGCCTAAAATGCATGGGCAAGTCTATCACGGCCTTGCAACGCCAGCAAACCAAGGCCATGACGTCACAGGTCGACAGGTCATTCGATAATGGCGTCCGTGTTACACGTAATTCGCCGCGATGCTCGCGCGGTGATCATGAAACGTTGTTGTGACCAATTCAAGTCATGTACCAAATCAGGATCTGATCCGGTAATGAAACGAAAAGACAAGACAAACTAATAATTTGCGTGACGGTAGCTACACTCGACAACGACAATGACTTGAGCGTGTTGTACAAGATGGTATTTTACACAGCAGAGAGATCGCTCTTTTCTCTGAGCGACTGAAAGTACATGTACTGTATACGCTGTTTGCAATTTTTATCACAAGATCGAATATTTCCTCTGTTTTTCCAGTATTGTTTTTCTACAAGCAAGTGTAACTCGGCGTATTCAACTCCGAGTAGGTAATGTACTCGGAGTATACAAGTCCGAGTAGGCCATGCACTCGGAGTATACAAGTCCGAGTAAGCAGTTTTACTCGGAGTATGCAAGTCCGAGTACTCGGACTTGCAAGTCCGACTCGGTTTTTGAACTCGGAGTATGCTGTTGAAGGCACTCTTACATACCTCAAGACAGAGAATAGCGTTAGCTCTGAACGCTACCACCCATCGAGGTCTTCAGGGATCATACTTACAACTACATCAATAGTTCACAATGTCTATATTCACCAGGCTGGAAGTAAACTGTTCTCAATCATTGTGCCACAAAAACATGCTAAAGATTATATTAACAATAGCCTTTTCAACACCTGGTACTCTAAGACGTTCAGTAATCAATATTTTAGAATTGTTCACAGTAGCCCAATTACAAATACAAATAAATACTGCTCATCTGTTTCTTTGAATTCGATTTTACCCAATGGTATGCCATCATCAGTTACAATTCTCATTCCACAAGACTGAATGTTTGTGTCCTGTTCAGCACCACCTTCCATGAAATTCATACAACTTGCTGTTGATTCATCAGCAGTTTCATGACATTTTTTGACACCAAATCTGTTGAAATTACAAATTTGTGTGTTTACATCGCTAAGTAAAAGCCTTGTTATGAGGTCCATACTGGACCAGTACAGGTCAAAGAAAAGCACACACACAATTTTTTTTCACACTCTCTCAAATGACTTTAAAAGTATGAACTGTGAGCAAACTCAATATATAGCTGACTTACCAAAGTAATTGAATTTTGGAACTACCCTAATTGCTTTATATGGAAAACTTGGACCTCTGTAGAGGTGAAAGGTTATGCAAAATAATTATATGCGGTTCATTTACTGTACATTTAAAAGTACTTTGTCTGGTTTAGTAATGCTCACTGCAATTTTATCGAAGTATATTCAATCCCTATTTGACGTTAACTTGTGAAAAAACATAGGTGAATACTGAATTTTTCTTGAAAACAAAAGATGTGATGTATATTCTAGTATTGTACAATGTCAGGAAAACCAGATAAAAGTTGAAAAATGTAATAATGGAAAACCACCAAGTTTGATTACTTGCTTCAAAAAGGAGGACCACATAACTCTATGATAAAGATATAAATAATGTGAAATCAGATAACGTTATACCAGCATTTGTCATAACTATATTGTGTAGTCTTTACTCTGCATTTAGCTGAAAATAGATGTCTCTTTTTTACGTCCATGGTCTCACAAGGCAAATAAATCCATTTGTCATGAAAATTACATTTTATGGATGTCCCATCCCAGTTTTTGAGTATCCATGTTTTGTACAACTACAAGGCAAAATACCTCACTGAAATTGTCAAACTGCTTGTATTGGATATCTAATTCTGACTTGAACTGTTATGATTTGAGGCTAATTTACATAAGAATCTTTTGGAATTTATCCATTCCTATCAGAGGACCCTGATCCATGCAAATTGTGTTGGTTACCTATAGACGCACTCTGCCAGTCCATTCAGGGATTTTTATTGAACTCACTTCACAAAACACCAGCTAAATCCACTTTAAACTGAGATAATCTCCCGTCTTCTCACCATTACAACAATGCCTATGCGATTCAAGGTAACTATCATTGTGCATGCCTTCTTTGAAGATACACAGACGATATAAGGTATTCACCGATTGAAATGGATAGTCTGATAACCATGCACTAGAAAATCATGGAAGAATCATGGAATACCTTCAAATGCTAAGAATTGGCGAAAGGGTCATTGCATTGCATTTGTTAGTTGGTAACCTATACTTCAATACATGAAGGCATTCAACAATAAGATAAAAGAAAGATTTCAAGAATACACTTAGTCAGATTTTAATAGATCATGTGCCATTGTGAATAACATATGTTCAGCTAATCCAATTACATTTTGCCAATTTATTCCAAATTTGTAATGGCAATGGTAGGAACACTGCCAGCTGCTACATGGAAAAAAGGCAAATTATATGGAGTAAAGTACGCTAGCTAGGAGGAAGGAAGTGCCTCTATGATCACAGCATGGAGGTAGTAGAAGCGCATATGGAGGTGGTACCTAAGCTATCATTGCATCAATATGTACTGATCACAGTACAATCAATTTATGACCTACTGTGACTCAATGCAACTATCATCATGGAGCAGATCTGATTCTGATCATTAAGGCATGGATCTCCATGATTAGATCTGATTCTGATCATTAAGGCATGGATCTCCATGATTAGATCTGATTCTGATCATTAAGGCATGGATCTCCATGATTAGATCTGATTCTGATCATTAAGGCATGGATCTCCATGATTCAAGGTACCTTCTGTAAAGCACTGTCACAACAATTGTTTGAGTCTGTATAATTCTGTATTATTTACACCTCACGTCTTATACAGATATTGTGATTGGCTGAGCCTTACTCGCGTGAAATAGAACAAAACGTGATAGAACACAGGTGATATAGCCCTCTCGCATTTGCTGATGTAGCCCTGTTGCGTACACTGATATAGCCCGCTACCACCTTCTGGAATACCGCGCATCCTTTCTGCGCGTACATCATCACGTGCATTTGCTTTGTATTTTCTGTAAAGCAATATTAGTTTTTGAAAAGATACAAGAAATTAGCTCGACCTGAAGTAGACAACATTAGTACATTAAAACAAGAACAGCTTTAACAACACTGTCTTCAATTTTCGACGTTAGTTTAAGTTGACCTTCAACTTCATGTAGCATTGCAATCGAGCAACAAATAGAACGTTTCACTGTGGCGAGTCTCGATCGACACTTGACTGCATTCAAAGCAAATTTTCGAAAACAAAAGTGTTTGTTCGCGGTGTAATAAAATTAATTACACATGCTAGCACGGGCAAGATCACGATTTGTCAGGGTCAATAATGCTAACTTTTTATGATCTTTATCACTATTTCTGGTTCTACTCAAAATAGCGTATGTTAAGATACACAGTTACTCAGCTCGTCAACTCAGCCTGTTCATTTGTAAACTGCATTGTTATTACTGACAAGTGAATTGTGGGCCACAATGAATAACAGTGCATTTGACACATATAGAAGCTATATTGACAAGCTAAATAGTGAGTGTTTCAAAATTATGCTGGGTGTAGAAGAAAACTTTGTAGTTGACATACAAAATATATATTATTGACGTGAATGACCTCACAAAATTTCTTTTGTCAAAAAAATATGTCAAGGTAGCAGACTGTAGAAAAAGATAAATTTCAAATATCTGTGCTGGCGGTAGCAGATAATTGGTGACCAAACAAGGATGTACAACACAGACCCTTTCTGGGGTGATACAACACTGAAACATTCAGGAGGCTACGAAGCCCACTGCCTGCTGTTTAATGTCATTTTCCATCCAACCATACAATAGAGTGCAAGTTGCGTCAACATATTTCATTTGGCTTCTGTCCCTGGTTTGGCCTGCAAAACCTATGTTTACTTTTTCTTCACGTAGGAAAATGTCTCCCATCCCAAGTAACTGACTTTGGAGGTACAAGGCATCCATGCTCTGACCATGGAGGTACCATCTTCTGTTACCTCCATGCTCTGACCTATTGTGCATGTCATGCATCTTTCAAACACAGTATTTCTGACCAGTGAATAAAGGGGTTTAGAGATGTGTGAATTGAAGCTTTTACATTTGTCAACAAGTAGTGAAGTTTTATCTTGAAACAAAGGATCTAGTTTGGGAAACAGCTGTTCACAGCAGGGCTATCTACTGCCTTTCAATACACTGACAAGCTCTCCCCTGTTGGTAAACAATAGCCCATCTTCTCGACAATACAATAGGTGATATTTGGTTAATGTCCACTGTCTAATGATACATCATGTATGGAGTGACTGTGATCGAATCTACTGCTTCAGTTGTTGCAAGAAGGTAGGAAGGGCTTCCTGCAAGATCAAATCATGGAAGTAGCGGCCTATTAAAGTACCTCCAGGATCACAGATAGCACAAAACCGTCGGGACGAGATCTCGTGGCACTGAGGCAGTGTCTATAATCTCAGGCTTCCCAGGGTACTGGGAAGTTCCTGTATTACTATAATTACTACAATACATAGGGGTTTTCATGAAGCATTGATTTAGCTCGGCGTGGCAGGGCCGAAATCTGTCAGCAAAATATGTTAGACAGGAAAAAACAGGTGCCGCCACTAAGCTGTTCGTGCAAAAAGGTGTTCGTGCGAAGTTTTCAGCGGGCGGGCAAATTTCAAAACTAATCGGCGGGCGGGGAGAAAATATCGATATTTACTGTGGGCGGGGAAGAAACTTCATTATTTTCAGCGGGCGGGGAGAAATTTTGACAGTGGGCACCTGAAAATGCGTATAGAGGGAGGGGAAAGCGGCGTGGTTGATAGAACTTGAGGAGAAATTAAGCGCCTTACTTAGAGGGGAGCAATGTTCCAAGTATACTGCTAACTACTGGCATGGTTTTGTGTTGATCTGGGTTGCCTAGTGGGCATCTAGTTGGCAATGGGGAATTTTAGTAGTGGGGAGAGGGCAGCGGGGAGCTTGAATTGTTGTGGGGAGCGGGGAGCGGGCAGACTGTAGATACCGGAGGGCTGTGGGCATCAAAATTCAGTGGGAGGGCACATTTTCAGTGTATGCCAGTGGGAGGGCAGTTACGAACAGCTCTCACTTTCCCCTCCAAATTTTAGGTCAAGGTCAAAAATAAGAAAAATCGTTATATCAGCCTTCAAAACATGTTTTGTGACGATTTTGCAAAATTCATGAAATTTACCAGTTGGCGGCACCAGAAAAAATATTACAAAGAGTCTGACCAACTGACCTCCGACAACCTGACGCGACGCGACGGAGTCACATAATGTTTGCCACCGCATCAACCGCCTTTTCACAAGCATACTACAACCTAAGAATAATTCTACACTAGACTATACGAGGCCTCCTAAACCATTTAGCTTGGGTTTTATTACATGTAAGGAGCGAATGTTATACATCCCAGATACCGACTGTGCAGCTGTTCTTACCTATCGATATTGTATATGGTGAGCGATATTACCACAACCAGCGGTATTTACACAGGTTATCGTAAAGTTGCTTGGATAGTTGTTCCGAGGCGGGCGGCCGCAGGTCGCCGTTTACTTGGAAAAAAAAATGGAGTATCCCAAGTCACTCAGTCCAAAACAAACTTGGCAACTAGCTATTATGCAAAACTTCAACGTACACAGTATATGGTGGAATTTTCAATAACTACTCTGTGAACCAAATGTAGGTGAAGAAAACGTTACCTGAAATGAGTTAACGTTTAATCAAGTAATTGCATCCTAAATTTTACGGGTACAGGCGGAGAAAAACGGAGGTAAAAAAAGCGAAGCGCGGCATTTTTGAAAGAGCCCACGAAAAAGTCACTACGTTATGCCTGAGTATTTGTCGAAAAATATATATATGAAACTTACCTGTGGCAAAGAAAGCCGGTATGTTGTTAAAATAAAATAATATACAGACTGAGTGTGTTACAGAATGTGACAGTCTGGTTTCTCTACAGTCTATATGGGCAGCTACAAGTTTTCGGTTTACTTGGTCGGATTCACGGTGCACGGTGGCGTTGGTAGATCAAGTTTGTTTCTGAATCATGTGAATCAGGGTGCCAGACTGATGAAGGATTCGGAATTTACTATTTCCTAATAGGGAGGTTAAGCGCAACAAAAGTTCACCTGGGGAGGGACCTTGTGCAAGAGTCAATCGATGTGCACCGAAAGAACAGGCGTGCTGTTTGCTGGGTAGTTTTTATAAGTGTAGTTATTCTACGTTTCGACGTTCTCTTCCGTAGCCTAACCTAGGTGATTAGGCTACGGAAGAGAACGTCGAAACGTAGAATAAACTACACTTATAGAAACTACCCAGAAAACAGCACGCCTGTGGATGTGCACCGAAAGAACAGGAGCGTAGCTTAAAAGAAGTGAAGAGTTCTCTCAAGTTTGACCTCTGAAGTCGTTTTTGCTTGAGGCCGACGGTGCATGTAACATTGGAAGACTCAGTAGTTGCCAGAGCGGTGTAGCCTGGTCCAGGGCGCGCTCAGGCGCAGCCGAAGAGCGCACCTTTTTCAGAGGGCGCACTAATAGACTAGCCTCAGCTCAGCCTGCAGCCCAGCCTCAGCCTATCATAGCCGAACCCATTCACCTCGTACGTCATCCACATCATCTGAGAAGACTTGCACGTCTACATCACAGGAGCAGCCGACCAAGCAATTTTGATAAATTGTCACCGGAGGTGTTTTTACATAAAATATATTATTCTTTGGTATTTTGAACGACAAGTCCGTTCATAGCTGTAATTTTTTTACATTTTTTTTGGTATTTGTATTGTTTGTATCAGCTAAGTTTCTTGCTCTGTTCCCTATCATGATGTTGAAATGCGTTGTGTTCGGCTTGTCATCGCAACCTGTATATGTGTAATGTTCCTAGCAGAAAGAGGATGGAACTCATGATGACAACTGAATATAACCTGACCTGCAATTCATTTGGCCTCAGGAACACTGCATATTCTATACGCAATGCATTGCGTTGGCTGAGCTAGTAGGCCTATAGACTGGCAGTTCAACATACTGTCGGGAAGAAAGAAATGGCAAAGTTACTGATAACAAAATAAACACAACTTTCAGGTTACAGCTTTCTTCCCTTTTAGATGTGGTGGGGAAATGGAAGCTGTTACAAAATAGCCTTTCTGCTACGATTTGAAGATTGGTTCAACGCCCTGACACGAAAACTCTTATCTCCCTGGCTTATCTCGATCCAACAAATTTACACGAACAGGTTGTTGGTTGCATCTCTTTACCGCAATTGCAAGGGCTCTCTGTTATGACAGTATCTCTGGTATTTCACCGATAACAGTAAGTCTCTTGTATGATTGCTTAGGCCGCATTCACAAACTCCTCTGGAGGGGAGAATCTAAAAAAAATTGTCTCATTTTTTTCAAATGCCTCCCGTAATAAACTGAAAATTCGTTAAAACGCCCCCTTTTGACGTGCTAAATTTTGAAATTCCCTCAAAATAAAACCGGCCTTTTTTTGGAATGGTCACATTTTTGATGGCTTTGTGTTTGTGTGTGTCTGCGTGCCTGTGTGTTTCTCTCTTCCATGGAAGGAGGGCGCGCGCTGTTTTGACATATTTGTCTCACAGGAAAAAAATCATCCTGTAAAACAGAAAAAAACAGCGATCACATAAAAAAGGTTTGGAAACAAGATGACTTCACTCACCTGTCAGGAAAACTGAACATGCTTAATATAATTGCACAAAAGGGACATCAGCTGTACCTTTTGGACAATTTTTCAGTATGTTTTGTTCTGTGTATCAACTGCAGTTCTTGTTCTACTTCCCATAGCATACAAGAATGACAAATATTGTTTGGCAAAATACTCTGTGTATGTGTAAAGACCGTGATCGTTGATGGCAAATGAATTCAAATGAAAAACTTAAATTCAATTTTACAACTTTTGTAATGAATGTGTCTGATGACACATAGAACAAAATGGCTGCAGCAGTTAGTTCTATGTGATCTAGGTTGCTGCTTATGGGTGTTAGAAAGTACCTGTATGTTTGTGTATGTATTTTTAACAAAAAATCACTGTCACTCCACCAACCATAAATACACATTAATAGAGAATGCTTATTTTTCGTATAATTTATTTTTTGCGACTTTTCATTTGAGAGACAACCCAACACATATTTCATATTAATCACGGACAGTTTCGTTTCGAGTCCCCAATCCCTTCAAATGCCCCAAACATACCCGTGGTATTTCCAAATTCCCCCCCCCCTCAGAGGTGTTTGTGAATGCAGCCTTAGGAGAGAAATACACCGACGAAATAATTCACATTTAGTTGCCTTTGTCATGTGTGTCGGGAAATTAATGAATACTTTTCGGTAGTCGTAAACTTTACGTCGGCCATACTTTATACTGTTAAAGCTGATCAGTAGAGAAAATGACTAAAACTTCTTTTACAAATGTAATTTATTGCTTTACCTGGGTAAAATCAATGCTATTATTAAGAACAATAAAACAGCACTAGCGAAATTAACCCCATCCAGCAGTTCAAGAACTCTATACTTGCAAGAGTGGTACAAAAACGCGTAACCACCTCACACATACATACTGCACCACTCACCGAACCGAATGGGAATTAAATGAAGTTACTTTTTAAAAGACAGTTAAAATATAAGACGGCATATTTCATTTGACATTATCAGGCATAATAGCAGAAGATTTCAAAGTTTTGAAAATGAACACATGTGACATGCCTGAGCACTTTACAGACTGAGTACAGTGTGGCCAACACAATAGCAATGCATTCTCAGAATCGGCTCTCTTGCTGTGCAAATTGCGTTTGAAAAGAAATAATAGAAACATAATCCACTACACTATACTTTTCCGATCCTGGACCTAGGAATGTCACAGTAATAACTTCACCTCCTGTCGTCTATTTTGACCAGATATCCCTACTTCTCTCCACACAGTCCTCCTTTCGCCGAACCATCTTCCTTAGCAACAGACAATCATTGGCAAACAGTAGACTCATGCGTGTTTTGTCAAAACATGCTGCACGATTGAAAGTCAATGTGTCAGTGTCATCTTTAGAAAATGAGAAAATCAATCTTTTTAACATGTACATTTTAAATGCACAGAATGCATTTTATAGTATGACAGCGAGTTTAAGGTGGGAGAATTATTATGGAACATCTGTAAGTACATGTCTGTAAGTATACAATGAAATTTCATTACAATCGCAAGATGAATTTTTATGCCTGTATGTTAAAATAGAGAAAATAAATATTTCCGTCGATTTGAAGTATCCTTTCTGATTATTACAAATCAGAATCGTAGGAAGACGCTCATATCTGTAATTCAAGCGTGATTTGTTCCATCTATTTATATTACACTTTGCAGGCAGGCATTCTGATAAGTATGTTTCCAAATTCTATGAAAAAATAAACATTATTGATTCGCCATCGGTCGATTCTGTTTGCCACTGGCCGGATCTATCATGCCCTGAATGCATGGTACTATTAGCAGATTACATAGTCTTTTTTGAGGAACATCACATTACAGGTCTCGACACCAGGGTGGTTTGCTTATTGTAACGCATCTAGGTGACGCTAATGGCTGCTTTAACTTGCCAGGCACCTCCCAACGGTCTTCAGTTGGATCAAAGCAGTACATCTGATCCGTGTAAGTACCATCATCCTCCGACTCTCCTCCCATGATGTACAGTTTGCAGTTACACACAGCGCCACCACAGTTAATATATTGTCTGTGTTCTTCTATCCCTGCAATTGAAGGGAGCCATTCCTCGGCCATAGCATCGTAGACGTATAACCTACTTGCATTCTGGAAGAGGTAAATATATCGATCAAAAACGACAGCATTTACATCCTCCATGGGGACTTCAGTTGGTATGTCCCTGAGATCTGTCCAGGTATTGCTTTCACAGTCGTAGCACTGCATCACGGCATTTGAAGGGACCCTAAAGTATGCTCGGCTAAATACATAAATTCTTTTTCTGAATACAGCCATTGCAGACAATACCGTACCTTCTGCGGGTGGAGTCAGTGATGTAAGTTCTTTCGATGTCATATCGTAGCGTAGAAATGGGGTTTTGCTTTCGTCGTCATCCGGATAGAATCCGTCCTCTTCCCCAACAATGATGTAAAGTATTCCCTGGATAATCATCCATTTCACGAAGTGATTTTCAAAATAGCTTTCTATTTTCTCAGGTATGTCTTCATCATTCCACGTTTGATTGTCAAGATCGAACGTGCGCAGCCTTCGACCATACGGGACAAAAATTTTATTGTTGAACATCACTGGATCGTCCGCGATATCGAAGTGCATAGCGTGTGTTAGGAAGGTCCAGCTATCATTTTCGGGGTCAAAATAGCATATTTTATCGTCTGACGATGACCTCCAAGGGGAAAAGCCCCCTTGACCACGTCCTGGCAAACCACCAACAATTGCCACTGCATTACCTTTCCGTCGCTCTGAAATGTCACAGTTGATGATCATCTTATCCATGATACCCATTGCTAGTTCCCAGTTCACTGTAGAGACGTCTTTCTCCACGTGATCGATGAGGTACTCCGTATCTATGAGTTCAAATGTCACGAGTTCCAGTGCTTTCTCTAAGTCTTTGCAACGGGAATCCGTATCATGTCGAAACCATTTCATTACAGCTTCATAGACAGTTTTTTCCCGGTCAACACACAGAGCAGTGTCTGAGATGAAATCACACAGGTCATCCACAGACAAATCTAAATACTCGTCTTGGCAAGTAACAAGTTTGAAGTGTTCCAAGGCATAATTCTTGGCTCGTCTACAGCTTTCGGAAAAATTAAGTGATTTCAGAATCTGCCAAATACCCAAACAGTTGGATGCTTCTATGTGGTCAAACATAAAAGATAAACACAAGTCTACCAAAGAGAAAACTAACACCAAGTTTGCTACTTCTAGCAATGCCTGTACTCTGTCAGAGGTTATGGAGATCTTGCCCGTGTACATGTAATCCAGAATCGTTTCCATGGCAACAGCTTCCACACCATTTATGGTAACTCTGTGTTTGTTGCTTTCTATCATTCCCGATGAAAACATACATTTGAAGTAATCACTGCCGTTTATCAGTACAACTTTATGACAGGGAAATTCTTTACCGTCAACACACAATACAATATCAGTGAACTTTCCCTGTTTGCGACTGTCATTCATGCCATTAAGCACAGAACATGTGTAGTCTTGTCTCTCATAGTTTTTAGTAAGGGAAGATTTCTTATCAGTATCTTTGTTAGTTTCTGAACCAGTCTTTAGCCTTTTCATATGCTGTTTATCTTTGTTCGCATTGCAGGCCATTCTGTGAGAGAGAGAGAGAGAGAGAGAGAGAGAGAGAGAGAGAGAGAGAGAGAGAGAGTTTTGATAAGGGTGAGAGAGTTTTGATAAGGGTACAATTTACGCTTCATTGAGTTACCATGATGATTGTACCGGCTTTCGCATTTGTTTATCAGCTCGTCGTAGAATTCCCGTATTTACAACGAGTACTAATACCGTACTGATGTCTGTCTACATTTCCAACTTTCAGTCTGTCCACATAGAAACAATGCGAAATTTACCTTGTCTGGTTTCAATGATATCTGTTTAAACATCCTTCAAATCAAGTGTTTTGCCAGAGTTCATGACTGTTATTTCGATCAAGCTACTTTTAAATCATGCTCGTTTCGTCAAAAGAACGTTTAAGCAGTGTTCTAAGTTCAAGGTAGAATGTGCCTTGGGGGCAGATATGTTACAATAGTTTTCTAGCCGAAGCCTTGTTTAGGTTATTTCGAAGCTCCTAGAGTACAATGAAGCTTGGACCGTCTTATATTTGTGAAAATCGAAATTTTAATTTATTTACATAGTGTTAACACAGGGATGGCGGCAATTTCGAATTTCCAGTGTCTGTGAATTTACATGGTGAGTTCCTATTTTTTTCCTTGATTTTGAAAGAAAGCAGTTTAACGTTTCCCTTTGGAAGTCGAAAGTTTAAGTCATTCAGTTTCGAGGTGCGCATGTCCGTAATAATGTTTCCAACCATATAGTGAATCGTCCAATAGAATCATGATATTTTACATTTACAAAAACGTAAACCTGTTGGTCAATCGGCATACTCATACATTTGAATTAACTCAATTAGCACGAGACGAACATTTCACAGACAGTGGAACTAAGGTTGATTGCTAACGTATATGATCTCACTTCCGGATAGTTATCAGCTGAAACTGTCGGTGAAACGAAATATTTGTTGTTGTTTATATTTCCTACCAGTTTTATTTCGTTTTGTTTTGTTCGTGTACAGCTCCTCCAACACGAACTATACTGTTTCAGGTTTATCGACCTTTGACGTAAGCAGGGCGACTTACTGTTGTTAAAGGGGCTATATTCAGTTGCTGAGTCACTCAGCACCATTACGCGTTTTGCGATCGCATCTTTTTACACGTAGACACTTGGACATACCAGGTTTGACGTTATATATAAGATCATAGCCGTATATTTCCATGAAAACGTGAACGAACGATTCGCCCGAATCATATGAGAAGCTGTATATGAATGCTTAATGTGACCGAGTCATTGGTTCTTTCAGTCCATGTTGCCAATAAATTATATTTCGTCATTTCCGTCATAGCTAATAATAAAGGCGCTGTTCTTCGGGACATGTCAATATTTACCTTCCATGTTTTCTGTTTGTGTGTCATCCATGGGGTCGTAATTCTTTATAGGTTGATCAAAGGACAGTATCACGACACTGTAGAGAGTTGTGTACAACAATTATGGCAAATCATAGACTGTAAAAATGATTTTTTAGGGTCCGTGGCTAAATATGCCTGTGAACCACAAGTACTGTAACACGGAGGAACTTATATGTATTGGTCTTGGGCAAACGTTTACGCCTACCCACGATGCCCACAATGGTGATAGAGCTGAAGATCGCAAAATCGACGAGCACCACTGAAAGCTTTAAAAATATAATTCAAAGATTCATCGGCGGAAAACCGACTCTACAGGAATAATATCTGCCAGAGGTCATAAACTTTTGGTAGAATGACCGTGCCTCCGTGGTGATGTAAAAATGCATTCAGTTATGACGACATTGTTTTGAACTGAAACGCCGTAAAGAGGTGTAGCGCCATAGTATTGGCACAAGTTAGTAAAATCATGTTATGGTGTTTTGTGTTTGTATGTTTACTTCAGCAGCTTGAAACATGGCATACCCTGCATACCGTATATAAATATAGAATAAACAGTCTCATGACCGTTACACTAGTAGTCACATAAACACTACTCCGATCAAACGTATACTTCTTAATAGATGGATGAACATGGACGTTATAGTGTTACGTTGTAGTATAGTGTTTGGTTGCCGTGTTGAGTTTGTTGTCATTGTAAAGCCACATTACTTTTAGGAATAGACTCTTGTAACAATCCCGAAAATATAGTTGTGTCCGTTCAGAGCGAGTCTAGGCTACGGCCTTCATGCTGAGTTGAGACCGAAACCAAAACCTGTACCCAACCATAGCTATATGAATATGGTCTCTCCAATACATCGTATGTAAACACTCAAACGGTCCATGTTACCGCTAGAAATATGTCTCACCTGCCGTGAGATACACTGAATCCCCTGGGACACATCATCTAAAATGTATGACTACAATAATCCATCTAATTTAAAGATCAGACGCAACGTACCTGCTTGTGTCTGCTGTGGGAATTCAACCAGGAAGTAAACCACGAGTTTTGATTGGTCGGCTGAAGCAACACGTCATTGATCATTTGCATTAGGGTAACGCACCTGGTTTTTGTCTATTTGAGACAATGTTATTTGTAAACTTTGTTTAGGCCCCATAAATACTGTATTCGGGTAATGTTGTGAAAGCCACGACTTACTCTAAGCTTTAGAGGCTGTCAGACGAACGTCCTCTTCTTACGTGGTTCATTGCCATATTTATTCCGTCTATTGACGAGAGATGTTTCTCCGTCATAAAGGTAGTTCTTTATAGATTTGTACCGACCCAACACTTTGAGTTTTACATCTCTTTACAATAAAACTGCCAGACAGCTTCATGTTGATGTAACTTTATGAACAATACAAGTAGTATTATCACCAATCGTACAACGTCACAGCATCGTCGTAAGCTGTCAACATAAGCTGTAATCGACGTGACGAAAGTTGTAGACACGAAGAGAAGTGCATGACAACTTGACCAAAATTTTAAAGAGTTAAAAAAATTTTCCCACCCTCTTGCACGTCGACAAAGGCTAGCCACTGCAGTCCATTTTCCCATATTCATCTCAAAATAAATAATTATTAGATAAATGACAGGAGTGCTGAGAAGTTCACCGTGTGATGTATGCAGAATCACACAGTATATGTACGGTCTACTCAGTTCTGAATAGGGAATTATATGTACTGCTATATGTAAATATTCCTGATTTGGTTTGCGTGTCAGTAGTTGGATGTTATGACCCCAAAAAAGGAAAATAGACTTAAAACCGCATCGCCGCATAATTTTTGATCCTGGTAGGTGGATTTATATGTGTATGGGTGTTGAAATGTGGAGAAACTGTTTTCGTACATTCAGACTACCGTATGTTAAAAATTTATAGGAAACTGCGATGAAAATATAGGTCTATGACGTTTCCACCAAGTCTTGTTTTCAGAGGTACAAATGAAGTTACTTTGTACAGAATTTATATGTTCACGAAACGAAACAATTTTGCCTGAAACATTTAAATCTATTTATCGAGGAAAGTAGAAGAAACTTTACATCTAGAAGATGACAATGCTGAATGCTGGAAGTCTTAGCCCAACTCTGGTGAAATACAGTAAAGGTATCTCTTCTGTTGGAGAAAAGTGAGACAAATGTGCATGGATTAAAAAGGTGTGTATTATTTTACGAAATGACTAAAGGAAGCCACGTGTACCTCTATATGTTTGAAGCACTCGGTCTTTTACATTGGGGTTTTGCACAGTCCCTCGTGGGCTATTCAGCTCTGGGACTATTCGCCCCATAGACGAGTGTACAAAAGCGAGAAACAACCCTCGCTTCTGTACACTCGTCTATGGGGCGAATATCCAAGAGCTGAATAGCCCACCAAGAGACTGTGGGTTTTGCAGAATGCATTTCAAACAGATTGATGTGTTCCAATGGCTCTTGTATATATCAATACACGGCACGGCATACTAGTGCACAGTTTCTACTGCCTGTTCTGAATACATGGACACCCCGTAGGTCCATGTGGGAAATTTTCGGTCATCATGGCAGGGTTAATGGTTACAATCTCCGATGACGTAAAAAGCGTTCTACAAGGACAAGATTGTCCCTTTCCGTTAGTTACTAAGGGTCAACAATCATTGTTATTATTATCAGGTTATTACTGAGCAAATTGATCAACTGAGAACAATTTTGAAAGGAGGACAAAAGACTAACAGGCAGCGAGGACTACTGCTTTAAATGTAAACAGAAACATAAATAAAACTGTCATAGAAGAAAAGGAATGTTTTATTTCTCATCTTTCATGGCCTTTCGAGGGTTATCTGAACTAGTCGCCAGACCGCGCGAATAAGATTAAATATAAAGAATGACAATGCGCCACACACGGCAGAAAATGTTACGTGTCATATCTGTGTACTCAGGTCTTATTCAAACCCGACGTAGAGACTAACATTATCTTGTCTTTGTCGATCGAAAATGAAAAATGCAATATAAAGCGAATAACTCTGAAAAGATCTACATTTTGCATCTGCATCTATCGAAAGGAATGGAAATACACGTATAGTATTATTCTGTTATTCTAAGTGTTATTATTGCTTCATTGATTGGCATGTCAAATTACCATTCACTATCCGTTTCCAATAAATAGCCAGTTTTAATGTGCGTGTCATTCAGAATGTGAGGATTTTGACAATTCTTTATATCAACGTAACACTCATAGAGGTACAACTTTTGAAAACTTAAGTAAGTACACACGGCACAATCGGCAAAGTAATACAGAAATACAGGTCAGGCATGATTTTTTTTCTCAGAACACATGTAAAGCTTCTATCAGCATGGCCGTCAACTGATGCGGGGAGGATATCAAAATCCCCGTAGAACAATGCCACACCCACGGAACACACCAATATGCATTTCCGCTGTGTAATTTTTGCTGACTCATTGAAAGGTAAATTTCTCATAAAAAAAGAAAATTAATCTAAATTGATGTTTGGCAGGTACAGATATTACCATCTGCGGCAATTGTAGACGCAGAATTAAATTTGAACATTTTTTGTCTTTATTTACTTTTCTGACGGGAGGTAGGTAGTACTGCAGCGGCATACTTGTCGGCTTCTGCCTGTGTACGACAAGTGAAATTCCCGCACTTTAGGTACGGGAGATAGTCAGATGTTTATCGGGCACTTACCGCAAGCTGCCCGCTCAAAGTCATTCAATTTCACGCATCTTCGGTACGGCAGATTGTCAATCCTATTGCGTGTGAAGCTTTCGTGAACTGCCCGCTGAGGGCCATTCCAATCCCCATTCTTTGGTACGGAAAATATCGAGCCTTTTCCGGGAACACCTGTGGTCTGCTGCCCGTTGACAGCGATTCCCATCTACGCGCTTTTGGTACGGGGAATTTTCAACCTCTTTCCCGGCATATCTGTCCCCGGCAGCCCATTGGATGCAATTCCAACCGTCGCACTTTAAGTACGGGAAATTTGTCGCCCCTATAATTAGCACACCTGTCGTTCAATCGCCGCCATCCGACATTCCAATACCAGTACTTTTGTTACCGAAGGTTGTCAGTCTTTTACCGGACAATCACTTACCGTGGTCCCGCCGCTTACATTCTTATTCACGCGCACACAAAGACAAGGAAAATTGTCAGCTGTTTTTATTGGGCACTTATCGCAAGCTGCTCGCTCAGAGTCATTCAATTTCACGCACCTAAGGCACGGCAGATTGTCAATCCTATTGCGAGTGAAGCTTTCGCTAACTGCCCGCTGAGGGCCACATCAATCCCCATTCTTTGGTACGGAAAATGTCGAACCTTTTCCGGGAGCACCTGTGGTCTGCTGCCCGTTGACAGCGATTCCAATCTACGCGCTTTTTGTACGGGGAATTTTCAACCTCTTTCCCGGCATACCTATCCCCGGCAGCCAATAGAATGCAATTCCAATCGTCGCACTTTAAGTACGGGAAATTTGTCGCCCCTTTGATTAACACACCTGTCGTCCAATCGCCGCCATCCGACATTGAAATACCCGTACTTTTGGTACCGAAGATAGTCCAGTCTTTTACCGGACAATCAGTTACCCTGGTCCCGCCGCTGACATCCTTATTCACGCACTCAGGTACGGAAAATTGTTAGCTGTTTATCGGGTACACCTGTCGCCAATTCCCGGCGCCCGACTTTCTTGTCCTCGCCAATTTTAGTAGTCGGTTTTGCCAACCAACGTTTTGCCAACCTTTACCGAGCACATTTGTCGCCTAATTCCCGATACTTGACAACATACATCCGTTCTGTAAGGACTTGGTTTGACCACTCAGGAGCAGTACCATGCAGACTTTCTTGAGCTTCTGTCAGCACGGCCGTCAACTGCCGCGGGGGAAGATATCAAAATCCCGTAGAACCAATGGGGGGAAGCCTACGTGTTCGTCCCCAGGAGTGGGTAGGTGTTTTGTTGTATCGCTAATAAAGGTTTAATCTATACCAAACTTTGGAGTTTTGTCTTGCACTGCCCTTGACAATCTTGCGTAAACGTTTTATCAGCATGCTGCATCTATTATCTCACCAGTTTGATTGCCTAATTCGCCAAAGCAAGCAAGGTAGTAATTTGTAGTCTATTATCTGATGAGTTTTGCCAAAGTAAGCAAGGGTAAATTACTAATCTGTGGACGCTGTCACCAGATTATCACCGGATTAACTTAGACAAAGTCAACAGCGAGCGCACCAGCAAGGTATAACTGAAGCTTCAGTCAGGTGTGCCCCAGGGTTCACTCTTGGGGCCACTACTTTTTGTTATGTTTATTACGATATTTCACAGCTAGACATTTCTGCAAAGCTCAGCTTGTATGCCGACGATGCCAAGGTCTATCGCACCATCACTTCCCTCGCTGACTGCGTCATGTTACAGCAAGATATTGGCAAATTTGCTCAATGGTGTAACAACTGGAAGCTGTCACCTAATATCTGATTCAGTAAATGTAAATTCATCAGTTTTACAATTAAGAAAAGAGTAATTTTCTCTCTTGATTACTCCATCAATGGTACTCCTCTTCAATGGGTCGCTGTTGTCAAGGATTTTGGCATTTACCTTACTTCCAATCTTAATTATTCTTTTCACATCAATGACATTGTTTCTGGAGCCTTCAAATCTCTTCGTTTTATTAAGCGTCTCTGCCAGCCATTCAATGACATTTCAGCAATTATTTCTTTGCATTTTGTTTATGTAAGATCTAGTCTAGAGTATGGCTCTGTTGTGTGGTCACCCCACCAGCAAGGCCTGTCAGCAAAATTGAGCGAGTACAAATTAAGTTTGTGAAATACATTTGTCGCAAACTCAATGTTCACTGCAGTAAATATAGCTACCCATTTTATTGCAGAATTCTGAACATTCCAAAGTTATACAATAGAAGACTAACCCTTGACATGTGCTTTTTATACAAACTAATCCATTATGATTCACCAAATATTTTAAATCAAATCTGCTTTTATGCCCCAGTAGAAATTTACGCAAGAAACCCCTTTTTAAACCAGACTTGTGTTCTGTTAATTGCAGAAAATTCTCGACAGTGCCAAGATGCATGTCTGTTTTTAACGATATCTCTTTCAAATGTAATATAGAGATTTTCTGCACGCTGTGTAGTTTTAAAACTATTTTATCCAGTCATTTTAACAAATCTCTTTTTTGATTAGTGAATATTTTTTTCAATTTAATGTAACGTGTTACTTTTATGGTCGTCTTGTACATTTCTCTTTTGATGGTGTGACTTTTGTTTCGTAGATCTATTCGTGGTTTTGCCCGTTGATCTGTGTATCAAATAAATTTAAAAAGATAAATAAAATAGGTTCCTTACAAGGAAACGGAAAAATGGGATTTCCGTTAACACCTGGTGTGGAGGAATCAGTTTTTAAGTTCTATAAATGATACTTGGTTTATCTATGAAATAAACTTTTTCACTGTTCGCTTTATTCTCAGCTTAAAGCAATCTGTAATATCCTTCCCGATACACATTAATACAGTTTGAATTATAAGGTCGCCTATAACACCAAGATTTTTGTGACATGGCATGTCCATCATTGTATTCTACCTAATTATTCAGACGGAATGCATGTATTCCCGGCAACACGCTCCACTAAAGTTCAGTAACGTCAAGCTTAAACCTTTCAACTCGCCGTAAACAAATACTAGGAGAAAGTTGGAAATAGGGAAAAACACACTCAAGATCGTTTGCGCCCACTGAATGGAAGTTTTTATAATCTATGCACAGGGGCTGCCTACATGTCCGTCCCTAGGGGTGGGTAGGTGTTTTGCTAATAAAGGTTTATTGTACCAACCTTGACAATCTTCCATAAACGTTTTATCACAATGCCGCATCTATTATCTCAAGAGTTTGCTCGCCTAATTCGCCAAGCAAGCAAGGGTAAATTACTAATCTGTGGACGCTGTCATCAGATTATCACCGGATTAACTTTGACCACCCTCCCTCCACCCACGGGACGGTGGTATAACAGAATATATACCCTTGCTTGCTTTGGCGCATTAGACAATCAAACGCATCAGGTAATTGACGGTAATAGACGCAACACACTGACAAAACTTCGCGTAAGCATAGACAATAGTAGTAGTACTGTCTATGGCGTAAGATTGTCAAAGGACAAATACATGACACGGGGAAGGAGAAAAAGGAATTGTTACAAAACCAGTGTTAACATAAGACCAAGACACCAAAGATTAAAGATTGGCAGTATTCTTTATTGGCAATACATATCATAGTTAAACGTATTAAAATAAAATAAACCATAGCAAGAAGAACACTGTGTTGAGCCCAAGACACCCTACCCCCGCCCGTGCCCTTGGGGATGGACATTTTGTGCAGCGCCTTATGATCTATGTGATCGTCTGTGCTTTAATAATAATTCCCATGAATCTGCGTGGCACGACGAGTGTTATATAGTTTTCCGTTCTTGGTGCACTTATGGTGACCATCAAATGCCAAAATAAAACACGTGACTATGGAAGGGTTGGTGCCTGGCTACAATACAGAACAGTTGTCAAGAGTTGGGCCAGTGATTGCATCTCGTCTTCGCACATTACATGACCATACTGGCAGTTGGATCTAACGTTACTTCAAAAATGTACCGTCGCATATTATGATGGTGCAATTATTTCTATACGTGTTGCATATATCTTTAATATGTTTTGCAAAAAGACAAAACGTTGCAAGGGGCTTGCATATGTTACGACCGAAAGGCGAGCCGAACTATTTCTTGGTGAGTTGACTGTCAAACAAACATCAGGACACAGGCAAAGTATGAAGTATAACGTATATTTAATGAAAGGAAACGAGATTCAAGGTTAACAAGTCGCCATAAGATAGTACAATTACTCTCTAATTAAGCGTCACCAAGTAACTCAAATGAACAGCATTAGATATTTAGAACATCAGATAATGTTGGTTCGATAAAAAACTGAGACAGTCATTAAGCTTATACAATACAAAGTCATCATAAAACCAATAATTCAATATCAAAATAATTTATGGACAAAACCATAAAGCCCGGAGTGAGAATCGACAACTGTCAATAATAATGACCCAAGAATATTCTAGGAGCAATGATATTATCATGTAATAAGTCATATAAAAAGTTTACGTCCGAAGCGAAGGAGGAAATTAAAAATATAGCAAATGTTTAAACTAATCATTGCAGAGCCTAAAGACCTTTCACTCAAATATTTCTGAAAACCTCTAGATTTTCTCTACACGGTTTGAAAATAATGATGAGTGAAGGCTCAAACACATAATAACATATTAGTTCATGAATTAATAAACGAAATCAAACCATGAAATCAATTTTCAAAATTAATTTTTCTTCAGCGGGTTTGTTCAGTATTTTTAATTGATTATTTGTGCGGAAACACAAACAAGAATTACCGATAAAATTTCAACCAATTCATACCATTTAATACACCGTTCATTTTTTGCTGACAGGTTGTCGTTGTATCATTGTGTACGACACTATATCACCTATTTCCCTGAACATTCTATTAGTATGTCAGGATCCCACAGAGCTTTCTCATATATGTCTTTGTAAAACTTTCATTTTGACAATTACTCTGGTTGCTAGTTTTCAAATGTCAAGGTAGGGTAAGGCTTTCCCGCTGAACATTACTGATGAAGGATATTTTAGGGGATGGCATCAATTGGCTTTGGTAAAAAAATAGTTACTTCCTTCGTGTCAAATGCATAGGTAGACGCTTATCGACGGATTGACAGCGTGTCTGGACATATTCCTACATGGACAGGTCTTAACGGTAAAAACTGAACATGGAGCCGAAGATTATTTTAAATTACAACATTCAAGCGATGAATGCATGTGCATTCTCACTGTAACTTCGAAAAGTGGGCAACGCAGTAGTAAACTTGAAACATAACAGCTTTTAGGTGCGTAATTTCAAGTATTATTAGGAAATGACGTTGCGTAGAATTTGTTTCTTCCATTCATATTATGCTGACACGATTGTTGATTTAATTTGTACGAATTGTTCTACAAAGGTCGTCTTATGGTACAAGTACTGGACGGTATGGGCAGTTAGCTACACTTTGGGATTTCACTCATAAGAGTTTGGAATCAATCTGGAGGAACGTAAATTAAGTCAATAGTCAAAAAGGGTCTGGTTTTCTTGGCAATAGATCCGTCTGGACCAACTCCCGATTTCCATGGGTTTCGTATGAAAATGCAGGCCCAGTACCTAGGACGTTTCGACATTGTACATTTGAACTCGTCGAGACATGCACGATAGTCCAAACATATAGTTACGACTCTTTCTATATCTTTTTTACTATTTAGAAAACGAGATTATTAAAAATACCTGTCTTGCACTAAAGCATTCATATTTTGGAAACTACAGTAAAATATTTTCCCTAAACTAAAGTTTCAAATAATCAAACACATTACTTGTAATCAACAGAATTACGCGATTCATACATTATGTAGATACAGAGGTGGACATATTTTCATCCCGATAGCGCCTTTGAAATGTACATTTTCTCGGTCATTTGGAGGATGGAGGACGATGGTATACTTTTGTTTCCCCTTGGCCCAATGTTGAAGAAACAATGTTTACACAGGGATAGTCAATCTTGGCTGCCATCGTCGGTGGGTTGAAACGGTAAGCCATCCATTGCTGACTGTGGGGGCCATCTTCCTGGTTTGCGATGAAAAACACATGTAAACAGTATTAACAACATACAACCAAAAACGTAACTCTATAGCTCTACATCAATGTAGCTCTTTCACGAGCCTCATGAACACCTAAACATTAGCTTCATCATCATATAGATACGTATAGCAAATTTTAAATCCAACTGACACATTTTAATTTTTGACGTATACGGGTATATATATCCAATGAGAGAGCACATAAATTGAGCGGTTTTGACGAGATGTGCATTTATTGTTTTGTTTGTCAAGAATTCTTTGCTCATTCGTAAGTACTCCCTCCACTACTATAGATACACAACATTTCTGACATATTAGTTCAAGTTGGTGATCATTCCAGCCAGTTATGACGCATTGTGTGAAACACTTTGACCTGGATGACTGCTCTAAGACCTTACACTGTTTTCACAGAGTTGTATGAAGGCGATCGCGCGATAGGCAAGTTTCAGCTTTGAGTCTCGCGATGACTCCACTACAATTCGATAAATCTATTGCATCGCACACAAAACTATTTTATTCACAGACTTGTAAGAAGTCTATTGTTAATGCAAAAAAATAGTGGAGCCAATTCATAGTGGCATTTCAACGATGAAATTTGTGTAAAAGTCGCATAGTAGAATACAATATCTGATATCGCCTCTTATGTTGCACTGAAGACTGAGATACTTTCATATTCTAATGTCATATTTTGAAAGATAGCATTTTCAGGATAAGTATTTCCTTACATATCAAAAGTATCCTGATTAAGACATCGTAATTCCTTCATTTTCAAAAAGGTGATTTATTTGAATAGCCTTTACGTACTTCGTTTACCTCTTGCGTGGTCGCCATCGGACATTCCATACGCCCCCGAGGAGTCTGCTTCGACGTAATTGGTGTCTGGAAATTGGTACACAATACGGAAAAGCTTAAACAATGCGTGCAAACATAGAACTGAGACATCGGACAGACACTCACACGTAGATACATACATCGATGCATACATATATCCAACCATCCACCCACTCATCCAACCATAAATACATACTTTATACATACATTCATGAGGCAGTTAGACAAACAGACAGATACAGGAGGCTAAAGTAATGACCTTTGACCCGCCTCCATATTGTACAGGTGTCAAGTGTAGACAGTCACTTGCCTTGTATTGATTGTGTAACGTTTGTTCCCGCTTTCTTCTTCCTTATATATTCTTTCAGTTCTTCCTCTGATACATCTCTGTCGAAGCCAATCTCATATCTGGCCTTCACCTGATCAACCAAATCGCCACGGTTGATGAAACTAAACAGCTTGATTAACACGTCGCATTTTACCTCATTTATTTCTCCCATTTCTCGTAATTTGAAAAATAAGTCACACGCCTTGCCCTTCAGTAACTCAGACGCCGCTCTCTTCTTGATTAGCCCTCTTTCCCCGCCACACCATTTCACCATTCTCTCCACCTCACCTGTGTTAGAAACAAAGCATTGGAATATCAAAATCCAATTACACGCAATCCTGGTAAGGTAACCGTAACTTATCCTAGGATTATTCCGAATATCGTCATTTACGGATGAAGACGTGTCGATCAGCATCACCATTTGAATATCCATAAGCTTAGGGGGGAAAGGTAACAAAATGTGAGTCCCGTTTACTGAGATTAACGTCGTATTATTAGTTTTTCTTTCTTTCTCCCTTTCTTATTTCTTTCTTTTTATTTATTTATGTATTTATTTATGTATTTATTTATTTTACAACAAAGAGTACACCAGAGTCAACTCTCTCGGTGAATAGCCATTTCGTGTAATCATGTATTACGATAATACGGTAACGTCGCAACGCTCTTAATCAGAACGGCGTTTGAAGAAAGTTTTGGGACAGTGGTCCGTCCTTCACGTGTGATTGAAACACAAGCCTTCTAGAACTCTTTGTTTACCACGAAGTCTCGTCTACTTTAAGAATTACACTGGCAATAAACAACCAGTGAATTTGCCATGCATAAACAGGAATCTCAAAGTTGATCTCCATATTCTTTGATAATATAAGCTTATTTGGTATCGTTCATCATTCCATGGTGAGTATTCCTCTTTGCCATTTACATCGTATTGGTGTCCATTTTCCAAATCGTATAGATTACGCAAAACAACGGCGTTGACCCTGACATTTGAACATATTAATATCTGATAAGGAAGCATGATAAGAAGTATTTGTGGATTAAGAAATTAATCAAATCCCATTTCAAGTCACGTCGTTATTCACAAAGTATAGATTACTGTTTCTATAGTTATGGGTAATTTTTGTGAGCAAGATTATGTTGTTTTGTTCTAAAAATCAAACTAACCACGCATGATTGCAGACGAAAGATGATGGGTGAAGAATCAATTGTTCTACGGTTATATTGCCTTACGAACTTGTGGATATCGCATTCGCGATTTCGTATATTCATCATTTATGCATCTCAAGGTTCTTTGAGTTTCGTATTGAACTTTATGAAGAAGGGATTATTTTAAATTCAGAGATAAAAACATACGTACATGATTTCAGCGAGGAACTTATCAGATGATTCAAAGTTAAGACCTTGTGGTAATGTGTACGAAAGTTGATTGGATAGGGAGTTGTTAAATTTTGCAAAAAAAAAATTTCATGGTAAACAATATTTGTCTGAAGTCATTTCCCATCGTGGTCGCGTCGTGTAAAGGATCACTTTAACTGATAACAGTAAGGTGGAAACAGTCACTTTTAAGATTTCAGACACGGTGGTAAAAGAGACCATTCTCCTTCACTCAAATTATTGTTCATAAGTTCATTCCCTCCTACTCTTTGACTTTGCTTGAATCTTACAGGGGTGCTTGACTTACAAAGTAAAAATCAGCTACGTGTAACAATCTACCGGTTAATGACTTCTTATCATCATGCCTGATCTGTTGAATTTATCCAAATAACCAACACGTTATGATATTTTTTTATGTCTGTGTGTGACATCTGTAGAATGTAAGAGAACGCAACATAAGATGGGTAAGTCCAGACTTGAATTACTTTATTAAAGGAGAGTCACAGTATAATGTCTCTTCTTCTGAACAGTTAGGTGTGGCCTCTGGCCCTGCAACAGCTCAGAAATGCTGTCTTGTGATGAAACTACTTCCTCGTTGTTACTCGTGAAAATATGGTTTATAATTAATATTTTGGTTAATAGTAGTGTTAGTTTTCGTCGGCTTATATTTTTTAAAACATCGCAGCTATCAACAAGTTACTAGGTGTAACCTTGCATCTTACTAACAAACCACAGCAGCGTATACGTCCCCAAAAGTATTGTCACTGTGCCCGTCCAGTCTGACATTTCCTGTGTGAGTGAATTTTATCGTACTATGAAATGCAAATTACCAGGAAATGGCTGTTCATTTTTTACAACAAGGGCTTTGGAATAAATCGATATTAAAATTACGTAAAATAGTCATAATGACCGTGGAATTTTTAGAGTTCTGCTTGAGTTCTCAACACATAGGATATATTGAGCTGCCTAAAATAATCCACATGACGTTCCCAAAAACGCTCATATTAATGGGCCATGACGCTGGAATAAATCATAGTCTTCATATGAAAAACTAATACTTTTCAACCTATTAACTGCTTTTGTAAGGTTACAGCAAAATCTTTTTTCAAATAAACACGATTTGCATGTTTTGGGATAACTGCATGATGAACCATGATAGACACCTTTAAAGGGACAAAGTCGGCCATTTTTCATGAATTTTGTATGATACGAGATACTACCTATATTGTTTGACATGTTGAAAGATACTGAATGAATGGGTGACCATGCATATATACGTCCCTGTTTTTAGACAAATTACTGTAAATCATCGCGAAAATGAATGAATGGTAATGACCATTAATTCATTTTTGTGATGATTTCATGTATAGTTTCTAAAACCTGGGTCGAATATATGCATGGTCACCCATTCATTCAGTATCTTTCAGCATGTCAAACAATATACGTAGTATCTCGTATCAAACAAAATTCATGAAAAATGGCCGACTTTGTCCCTTTAACTCTTTTTTGTTTTATTATAATCAGTCCTTTGCATTTGAGCAAAACTGCTAATTAGGCATGAGAAACTTTTTCTGCAGGCCTACCGTGTGACTCTCACTTCGTGCAAGCATCCCAAAATGGTGCAAATCGGGAAAAGATATGATAACATTGGTGGCAAGTTTTACCTTCGTCGAGATCATCAGACCACAGCATGAAGTAATGATTAAGCGGATCCAACATAGACATTTCGTCAAAGTCGCGAAACTGACCAATCAAACTGCTTCAATTTGTGGAAACATGTGACTTAAACATCCAATGGTTGGTAGAATAACCGTGACGCAACTCAGGTAACCTAAAACGAAGAATGTGTGCAAAACCTCCAATTTTTAGTCTCATTATGCATTATGTCGACAAAAGGACGGTTCATTTTATTGGTATCGTCTTATCTGAATTCGAATATATAACACTAGGCGGCATACTCTGTCGAATCGTGTACGATTCTTGACCAGAGTTTCACAAGCGCGCGTAATGTTTGCTGGTCACATCGTGGTACTATATTGAAATATTGATTGAAATGTCCCATTATCCTCCGAAATAAATTAGGATTGGCCTACTAAACATGTGAACTAGAGATACAGAAATATGTCTTATGCATACTGCGGCATTAAGCCGCGGTATGCATAAGACTGCTGTGTATCGAACAACAAGCAACTGTGCTGTGTGGCAATAGTACACATAGCTGATGTTTTCAAACAACATACTAATACTCGCCTAGGCTGTGATTACCTGTGGCGCTCACCCTTGACCCGAGAGCGATCGATGAGTCACAGCACCGCTGCGCTGCGTAATCACAGCTAGTGCGGATCCGTAGCCCTACAACCTGTACCACTCCCTTTGCTTGTTCAAGTTGTTGTGTTGGGGGAGTGGTAGGGCTACGGATCCGCAGCAAAATCACAGCTAGCTCTCTGAACATCATCATAGCATCAGTACGACTGTACCGAGAGTGTAATAGGCCTATACATACGCACGGCATACATTCTAACCACGGAGGTAAAAACTTATCCCTTCATATTCTAACCCAAAGGGTACGGGACGACTCCCCTCTTGCTCTACATAGTGGGGGGGGGGGGGGCTTTAGCACAGCCCTGCCACGCAGCGCTAGTTGCCTCTTTGGTTTACCCGGTGAACCACAGTCCCTCCACGGAGGTGGAGGAACTGTGGGTGAACATTGTGGGTGACATGGGTGAACATTGCGCTGGGTGGTTTGTACGAAAACGATAAGCGTTACCACAGTCACTCGTGAGCTATTCAGCTCTGGGACTATTCGTCCCATAGACGTGTGTAGGCCTAAAGCGAGAAAAAACCCAGCATATGTACACACGTCTATGGGGCGCATAGTCCAAGAGCGGAATAGATCACAGGGGACTGTGGCGTTTCCTTCGGCTTTGAGATGTCACTGGAGCGTACAGGATTATCGTGATGTGTAAAACTGTTCAGTTGGGGAGTCAGTGTTGTCCTTTTTTAGCCCCATGGTCTCACCACAAGGGGTCACATACCATGAAGGGTAAAAAAGTCTTTTTTACCGCTTATACGCCTTGTATGTGTGAATTTACCGCCTTTACGCTTGTGTCTGAAATAACAAGGTAACTTTCGAACTGTGCAGTAATAAAGAAACGTTTTAACGTACCTACAACATGTACACGTTTTGAAGTTTGAGCTCTGACCCTTGAACCAATGCGGTATTTCCGGGAACCAACCTCGTCCGAGCCTTGTAATCTCGGTAGCCCCAGGCCTGAATGCCTAAATAATAATGGCCGGAAACTTGTGACGAATTCAAACTATTTTACTGAATGGGATTAGCCTATAATTCACTCAACTGTTCTAAGGCTTTAACTTAAACCTAAAGGTACGGATGACGCCAAAAACAAAAACATTGGTCAAAGTAAAGTTCCCTAGGCCCTCGAAGTCCATATTAAAATATGACTGTTGGTCTACCTGGACGCTGGCGATTTAACAAGTTAAATATCATGATGTCGACATTTTGCCGTGCCTTGAGACTCTATGCATTTCAAAAACTACCATTTTCGAGACTCTTGCTGGCAAGGCGACCGATTACAGAACGTACTTGCCAGACCCAGGAAAACGAAGTATATTTCCCGTCACAATTTTAACGATAGAATCACTTAAAGTGTTAAATGCATAATAGTAAACAATTAACACGAATGATGAATTATGGTAGCTTGCAATACTTTACCATTTGATAAAATTATGCGTCCTGCATAAGAGCATACTAGAGATATACGGACGCTTTTTTGCATTCAGACACGAAAAATGTACAGGTTGCGATGTTTAGTGAGTGTATTTATCTTAAATATCGGCAAATGAAGCAGTGTCATGAGATTTCATATATATTAACGTAAAGGGGTAAGCGGGGAATTGGCGAGGATCTTGTTAAGAAGCTTGGCTTGTGGAAAATCACATTCCGCATACTTAGCTCGGGGTAGGGTCACATTTCACATTTTTATAACTCAATGATTAATGCAAATTGTCAATTTGTTGATGAAGTAAGGTTATAAAGCAACTTTTCAGAAATACGCTTTGAGAATTTTAATGACAACAAGCAAGGAACACCCCTACCTATGCTGTAAATAACATTTTAATAAGTAAAACATGTTTCTTTCGCCAGCGTCACTTCACATGTCTTACAAAAACGATGTTCTGTCTATTGTACCATATCAAGTGTTCAAATATATTATGTACACAGATATATATAGCTTTAAATTCTAGCAAATCCAAAGTTTTGAGTGAATCTCTTGAACTCCGATCCTTATGTACAAATTTGAACGTGCTCTGTATGACGGCAGGATATCAATCGACGAAGTTCGCATCGTCGTTTTGTTACGTTAAAAAGGTCGAAGAGATGAAAATGACACTTTAACGAGAAGTTCCAACTCTGGGAAAGCTGTGAACATATTCATAATGAAGTCAGCAATTCTATCAAGATCAATCATACATTTCAAACTTTAAAATTTGGAATAGGAAGGGGTCGTGTTTAAATTTTGGAAAGGGAAGTGTTATATTTTATGAATTGGGATTTGGGAGGGCCACTCTTCCAATGATAGACCACCCCTAGTTCCTCCTTTGAACTCTCTCTCATACTAAATAAAAGCTCTCCCTCTTGACTTTGGCAGGAATACTGCGAGGCGTAGTCTTAACTTGATATCACGTTATCAATACTACAAAATAATGTGCAGTAGTATTCATTTCTTCAAGGTGGACAATGATTCGTTGTTTTTCCGAAACAATCATGTTTATATTATCATGATGCGACTGATGCTGATAGACTGATCAACACACTCGTATTTTGCACGTATACAAAAACAAATTCGTCTTCAGGGATATCTGTAGGTGACAATTATTTTTTATTTCCGCAGTGAGTATTTTTAGTCCGTGCATAGACAGTAGAGGGGGGGGGGGGGGTGTTGTCCGTGATCGATCCGTGTAACTGTGCATTTTGAGACTGACTCCTTGCACTGGCAACACTAACCGTCTAAGTGACTCAGGTGAGTTTGTCATACAAGGTGGTGTCATCTTTGTTTGTCAAGATCATTTATTAAGACCGACTGACATATTTACTGGTAGTGTATGTTTCCATATGGACCCGATGTTACACACTGATAGCAGACATTTGACCGCTGAAATCACCTTTTATTGTCATTCATTGTACAGCTGCATATATTGTGTAATCAAGGACAAGATAAGCCGCACTGACTTGTCGATTGAAAGAACAAAGAAGCAGAGTGAAAAATTGAAAATAGAGCACAATCCTTGTAAAGTCAAGTCAAGTATACTCAAATAAGACGTTAATAGTGTGAGCAGAAAACAAGCAGACAGTGATGGCAAAATGGCATTAGAGACAAAATCACTGGACAGACTCTAAAGAGTATAGGTATCGATGGCGATGAAATGGCTACATTGCGTGCAACGACACTGAAGGATTGGGTACTGAATGACCAACACACTACAATCTACTTACTCAGAGTCGACCGTGTGAACTTTTCCTACGGTGGAGTAATTGAAAAGTGACAGCTGGTCGGCCATAACATGAAGTGACTCTGAGTGGAACGACTGTGGAGTGATTGATGAGATCTGACCTTAAACATCGCTCATATAGAAGTAATCCACTTAGTGCTGTAGAGTTATACAACGTTACAATTTGTTGACTACAATTTAGAGAATTACACAAAGGTATACATTTATATCATTGCCGTATGCATGTTATGAAGTTAATTAATCTTCTTCAAGAATCGAATGGATTCACAAGTTAATCTCTTAAATTGGAAGAAAACAAGATAATCACAACATATGAATAGTTTTAAATAAGAAAGTGTCCTTCCATTTCAAAATTATAATTGAATGTCATCAGAGCCCTTGTCGTTTCAATCAACACTTGCACTTGTATGACGAAATGATATCATCCCAAAATTTGGTGGGTTTTGCAGATTGTCTTAATCTACCAAGGTAGTATACTCCTTCACGCATCCACTTCTTTGGTTCCTTTTCGCCGCCTGAATGGTCATAAGCCACGAACTTGCATCCTGGAGCAACCACCATAGAGGACACCTTGTTATTCCAGTCACCAAGCTTAGCCATTCTGGTTCTCGAATTTTTCGTTTGGAGAACTACCTTTTCGCCAAGGCAGTTCCTTTCTTTGTCTTCGCTACCGTCTTCATACAATACTGCACATACGTCAGGATCCAAGTCCTCCGGTGTTGGACATTTTGCCAGGCAACAAGCAAGTATAGCCGAGATGACTACGAAGCTGATGGCGTGCATGGTTCTTCTGTAATTTCTAGCTTCAAATGTGTCAACTAGCTTCAAATGTGTCAACTTTTCTGACCTGCAAACTGTAATCATATCATAAGAGTCTATGAAAACGACAATTAGGTTTGGACAAATAGAAACATTAAGATTTGTTGGAGATAAAATTTAACCGGCACTCAGCTGCAGTATTTAACGGCCTAATAAAACATAGATAATGATGATAACGCTCAGTAGAAATCTCATAACTTTAATTACACCAAATGTACTCGCGTTTGGCTTCACTTCTGTTGATGAGCTGAAAAACGGTCTATCAGTCTATAAGAAACGGTCTATACACTTAACTTGACATAGTTCCGGATCGAATCATTGCCATTTTTACCGTAGATCATAAATTCGTTCTGTTATACAATAAATGTCGAAATCATCACCAGTAAATTAAGAACTTTGATAAAAACAAAAACGACAGGCATTTCCAAAATCAGACAGCAAATATTTTCAACCCGAGAAGAAGTTTTTCTAATAATACAAGAATGACGTCATCATGTTTGACCCGATATCACTGTACTTATTCTGATCATTGCCTCTATACATTCGTCACTAATGCGTAAGCAATGGAGGAAGTGTTCTAGGACAGTTACCACCCAGACAAATACCCTCTGGATAATCACCACCATACATTTAACCCCCCCCCCCCCCCCGCCGGATAATTACCATCAACCATTTACGACCCGGATATTTACCCCCTAACACTATTTATAACGACAATATTGCTTTGTCGACAATGATGTGAAATGGGAAATTACGAAAGAAGAAGAAAGTTTTCGAACTATCGCGAATATTGCGTGTGCATCATTTCTTGTCCTGTCTCCTACTGGGTGCCATATGAATTTCCCTTCACTACGCCTCGCTAGTGTTACTCTACATTCTAATTTACCCTATGTCTGTAACCTCCACAAATGTAATAATCTCCACAAATGTAATATCAACCACAATTGTAATAAAATCAACCACAAATGTAATAAAACTGTCAACCATTAATGTAACAACCTGCAACCACAAATGTAATAAACAAATTAACCATAAATGTAATAAAACTCAACTATAAATGTAATAAACTTGAACTTGCATATGTGATCATTTGTTTATCAATGCCCAAAGTAAATAATAACTTTAATAAGACTAGTGTAATGTTATTGCATACTTTCCTGAAACTAGGTTTTCTTTCCGAAACACAGAATAGAATACTTTGAGAATACTATCAGAAAACGGCGAGGTACCGATCAAAGCGTTACTAAAGATAATGGAAGCGGAACAGCAGTTCAAGACACTGATAATTACATAACAAGGAAGCGTCAAAATAAACTCGTCAACCAGTGATACCACACAAAGTTTATGACAGATGACTCAGAACAAATAACAGAGAAATATGCAACCTTATGACAGAAACTTACGACACAAAACAAGTTGACGAGAACATGTATCCATGTTTAAATCTAGTAAAAACAATACGAACACTACCTTGAACACAGTAGAACAAAATTAGACATCCTAACATCCCCAGTGAAGGAACAAACATCAAGTGGGACAACATAGGAATACAGAAAATCTATCGATTATTCCACACAATTTATGCACTTAAGATGAATTTGAGGCGACTGATTAAGAAAGTACGGCAAATTTCGATAAAAAGGCGTTAAAGGATCGTAGTGTTATACAGTCTCCTCCACTGTGGAGTAGAGACTGCACTGACGTTCAGATTACAGCTGTGTCTCGCCATGGCCAATCAGTTTTGTACCAAAATAGGGAAACGTAAAATACACTTTCAAATGTACAAAACACACTAAACGCAAACAATTAAGATATGAATAATGTGTGGAGTTGCTTTCCTTATTACAAAGATGAATATTTAAGGGCTAATTCCTCAATTGCAACGACAAAATAGATTTATTACATTTATGGTTGACAAGTATTACATTTGTGGGTGGTGTTTTTATTACATTTATGGTTGATTTTTGTTACATTTATGGGTGATATTACATTTATGGAGATTATTACATTTGTGGAGGTTACAATGCTTACCAGGGAATTGAACCCTGGACGTCTATTATAAACTAAAGGCTCTCACTCTTACCACTACGCCATGCGAAGTTGCCTGCGGCTGTTAGCTGAAATGTTAATCTTGAACTAAACACTGTATGTCTTACCATGCATTCTATAATAAATGCATATTATAAATAACCTTAAAATAACAACTATATGTTAACGGACTGAAATAATGTCCCTATACGAATCATTTTATTGACTTGCCCTAAACCTAACCTTGACCCTAACACTAGGCAACTAATAATGTTTGTCTCTTTTTCCATTTTTGTCTTTTTTAGTCAAAACCGGGTTGCATCGAAAGTTACACACATCTTCAGTTTCATATTTTACTGGTAGAATGTGTGTTAGATGTTTCATAAAATATTTACTAATTCCTTCATCATCAACTTATAAAATACACTCGATAAGGCAGTTTGAATCATAGACAGTATCTGTGCTATGTCAAAGCAAAGTTGAAACTGTATGAAAATAAAGATAATGAATCAGATGTCCTTTAAAATTAATTTTTAAGAGAGGGGGTAATAGTCCGGGTGGTAAATGCCTTGTGTGGTAAGTGTTCGGTGGTAAAGAGTTTCTAAAAAGTTTCTAAAAATAGTTTTTAAAAAGTGTCACATCTCTGTTTACCCGACCCATCCATCGTTATCACTGAATGCTTTCTAATTATGTACGTCAACGTCCAAACTACTCGGTCAACTGTCTCTGTCTATAAAGAGTTACAACCAAATCTCCCTCTAACGCATACAATGTATTGCGTAAATATGTACAGTATATTCAATGCAACTTATAATAATTGGCATTTAAGATAGCCTCGAAGATAAAAGCTGGCTATCACTAAAGCTAACCAACCAGATGAAAGACACAGAAAATGTTGCAGAATTGAACTTGCCACGATTGGCATCGACTCATCTGACCTATAACATAAGCACATGTCTCGCATACACGTTCATTCCATTCACCTGTACCCAAAGTTAGAGTATCAAGTTTATAATCTCTGGCAATTTTAATTTTGCCGTAAAGTTTAGCTACCTTTGAAATAGTTGACCTGATAAAAAGTGTGGTATTAGATTACAACTATATAGATATTCATGACAACAAAATGCGTATATTTGTTCAGATTATAAAAGGTCAACCAGATCATGTGTCATCGACACGTTAAGATCTCTTGTACCAGTGAGTGATTTCGAAGACTTCAAAAAGCAAAGGAGTCAACTTAATGGCATTCCTTGTTTCTTAGGGCCTTTTAACAAGCTTGTAATATTAACCTTGACCTGTCATGACCTATCAGAGTGTAAAATGTCGATATCATGGATAACGTAATGGATATGGCAATACACCAACCTGCTAACATTTCGGTGTGTTTTTCTTTGTTTTCCAGAATTATAGATCAGAGTTCAAAATATCTTCGTCCAAATGTGAAAATTCTTATCAAATTAGCATTTTCACAATCAATACAGTCGATGCATATGGTGGTTGTATTCTTCAGCCACTACCAAGAATCTATATGAAATCCATCATTTGTGTATTCATCTTCGCTAACCGACTTTGCCATGCATATAAAATGCTACTTAATCACTTGCCTTTTACCTATTGCCAATTTTTAGATGGCACTTTTGTTTTCAAACTTGTCAATGCACATTATAATTGCTCGTCCATTTTGTACAAAATACCTTTTAACGTACCATGCAGACAGCTGCGTAATAGCTACATTTTCCGCATCAGTGCCTCTAGAATTAATCTCAGGAAATACTCTCCAATTTTAAGATGTTTAAATACTATCAATGGAATCTTAAAAGATCATCCAAATATTGATTTATTTAGTTCTACTTTCACCTTTCGGCATGCGCTGCAGGGTGCATGTTTTTACTAGTTTCCTTGATTGTTGTTTTTAACAACGTGTTAGTTAGTTAGTTAGTTAGTTAGTTATGATTGTGATGTCACTTTTTATGTTTTTGCGCATAGTTTTCTTTTTTATATGTTAAGTTTTATTTCCTAGGTGCCGGTAAATGGGCTTTATGCCCGTTGGTCTACCTAAATAAATAAATAAATAAATAAATAAATAAATAAATAAATAAATAAATAAAAAACTTATCTTACCTGTATAGAGGTCCGACGCTTTCCTCGATGCTTACAACCTGTCCAGCGTTACTATAATGTGACTGATATACTCTCTTGAATATGTTTGTAATGCGAAATTTGTATAAATATTAATGGAACAGGGCTAAGAATGCTAAATTTATCAAACACGACATCATAAATCTTCTACTGTTAATTACATGGAGTTTTCAAACACAATGATATGCGCTTTCGCTATATTGCTAGATATATTTAGAGCCAGCATTTTTTATTCTGTTTATTAACATAGCTTCACAAAAGTAGAATTTTCATGCATCTGTAATTTTCATGTGTATTTAGCGATGTCAAGGAAGTCTAAAACCTGCATTTTAGTGAGTATCAAAATTTAACGTTTTACAGAATGCACGAATCGCTCTTTGCGTGTAATATGGGCCGTGTGAATTTTTATACATTTTTTGCAGCTACGAATTTTCACGTGAAAATTGCTGTAGAGATAGGCCAAAGCAAGGGTATTTTGTAATTTTAAAATTAAGTGTCGTGGTGGAATTAATTTTTTTTTGCAAGTTCAAAAATGGTTCAGACTCCTAACTTGTAGTCATAACATCTGTATAATAATTTTGAATACTTCTAACGTAACCAAAGAGACGGTTTGAATCACTTTATTGAAGGTACAGGACTAAAACTTTATTTTCTTTTAGAGTTGGAGTATATATTACGTATTCGAATCTTTTCCTGGGAGAGCTTTTGGGAAAAGGAACCCTTTCCTTGTTTTCAAGGAGCGTTATCAAGAACACAGAAACTAGCTTTTTGTTATTATGGTAAGGGACGGACCATTAGATCTTGGGAGATGGGGTGGTCACGATCAGATAGTGATTTTTTTATGATTTGTGACCGCGTTTTACGTGGCAATATGAGTATTGCCTTGTAGCCTTGGTTGGGGCAAGGCGCGAGCTGCACGACAGAAGCCCAATCCCCACCAACAACCAAGGCTACAATTATTGCAGCTACAGCTATAGAAGCAAAACTCTCGCTCTGGTTATCGACCGACGTCTTCGGAAGTTACGCTCAAGCTTATATGTTTCCGTCATAGGGAAACTAGCCCGGGGGGGGGGTAACTCCATGGCTAATAGTACGGGAGGGGGGGGGTCCTCACGAACATGGAAACCCAAACTGTTGTGATACCAGTTTTGAGCAAAAAAACCTACCCTTTCTGATACCATACAATATAATAATCTAATCAGTCTAAGAACAGTCGGACTGTTCTTATTCTGTGTGATCGTCTCAGTCCACTTCCACTGTCATTGTGTTGATGGAGGCACTGTCAACCGGATGATACCATCATCACCCCAGGCACCATCAGCAATATGATCAATATTATTAGTGACTGTCTCTTGTCCAACTTGACGTTTTGGACGTTTTCCCTGCACCAAGTCATCCAAAATGGTCTGTTCTGCCAGAGGCATTCTGAAGACATTATGCTCCTGAAAATACTCCAGATTTACTTGGCAGAGAAGTGTACTCAGCTTTCTGGTAACAATGTTTCCACCTGCTGTATACTCTCTCTCAACACTAGTAGTTTGGTATAACTGAAGAACTCCATAAACTTCATTAACCAATTCACTGTCAAACTTGATAGCATCCCGGTACTCAATAAAACCCCGTCTACCTTTCTTGATCATACGCTGAAGTTTACCAACTGTAAAAGAATCCTCATCAGATGTGTTTCCTTTCTGATAAATGGCATAGTCCTCAAATAGGGAAATACAGGCTGTCTCTTGACATGAAATGTTCGGACAATCAAGGGATTTTTGTACCTGTCTGACCCTAATTAGCCTATCACTTGATAACTTTGGATTTTTATTTAGCAGGGAGACGAGGGTGTTTTTGTATTGTCGCCCATGGTTGGGTACATCTAGAGTTGGACAAACTTTTTGAACTGCAGGGCTGAAATAAGAAAGACAAAAAGAGACAGACTGTTTAGTGTGGAAAGTCCCTCAAAGTTCAAAGACTGGAAAAGTGATGGTACTCAGAACAAAGAATTTCAGTGTCATTGTAGCAAAAACACAGCTTTGCACACATTTTTTTTTCAAAAATGGAACAGAAAAATAGTATACTTCCACAACTACATAAACGTGTTATTTCGGAAATACTGTTCATTAAATGACAGTGCCAATAGTAAAGATCAGTGGCAAGAGTCCTGACATGAGGCGTCATCAAAAAATGACCTGATAAAACATGGAAAAGAAGGTGGCTTTTTTATGGCAGTCTGCATCTTTTATCAATGTAGGTACCATAAACATATTGATGTTAACATGGATCTTATTAATGTTGGTATAGTTATATTAACACTGGAGCGAATCAAACAGCCACATAATGAATCTGGGAATCCAATTTCTCATTTTTTAACAAATGTCAGTTTGTGTTTAAAACCGGACCCTTTCTCATACCAACACCTCGTGAAAAGTATACCCTTTCTGATACCAAACAGTGCAAAAAAACGACCCCTTTCGCGCGGACCCTCCCCGTATAGCCATCTATGGGAGTTACCCCCCCCCCCCCCGGGGAAACTAGCAGCTACGCTTGTTCAGAAAAGAGTAAGCTTATAGATGTATTTTAACATCGGGCCCACGACCACCTTCAGTGATCCCTTATTTAACTACAGTCCGTACGTGCAAAGTCATAGGTACACTCAAATTATTATAACCTATATAACCTACTGTCTGTGTGACTCTCTCTGTCCCTATCTCAGCTTCTGCTACTCTCTCTCTCTCTCTCTCTCTCTCTCTCTCTCTCTCTCTCTCTCTCTCTCTCTCTCTCTCTCTCTCTCTCTCTCTCTCTCTCTCTCTCTCTCTCTCTCTCTGCATTTTAACGTATGATTCCTATGAATCTCATAATTGTTTGGATCATATATTCACCTAACACGATTGTTCACTATTTTCATAACGAATGTATCGAAAGCTTAGAGTTACTGTGCGTGCCTCTCGCCTTATTAAATGACGAGTCTTACTATTGCCAAAACACTCATACTGGAATCTTGACTCGTAAAACCATTCACAGAAATCACAAAAGTCTATTGTTTTATTCGAGGACGTATAACGTGCACCAGTGATTTAAAAATTACTACAAAATTTCAAATTTGTATAATATTTCTGTTATTGCCATACAGACGTGTCGTAACAGTACTTAGCAAACTTTAAAATTTACCTGGGCATACCTCAAACACACACAATATCATGATGGGAGCTTTATTCGAGTTCAACATGCTTTATTGCTTACGAGTGAAGAATATTACAGAAGAGAGGTTTCATATTGGTACAGATAATGCCAAAAATCCTAAGCGAGCTGAATTCTTTATTCAATCGAAATGACCTTAACTGAAAGTGAAAGAGTTTTCTCAATTAGGCTGTAGCAATAAGCGACCTGTCACTACTTAGTGATCGAATGCCTTGATAGGGCCTCTCAATCACACTTGCAAATATAAGAAGAAGCACGGTCATCCCAGTTTTTGTCCGGGTCGGTAGATAGTCTGATGTCTCCGAAAAAGTAGGCGCCTTCACGCAAGAGTTTCCTTGGTTCATCTGATCCGCCTGAAAGGTCATAGATCGTGAACTTGCATCCTGGAGCAACGACAGCGGAGGATGCCGCGTTGTTCCAGTCGCCGTCATGCTTGGCCAATCGGGTCCTCTCTTCGACATCTCGGTCAATTGGCAGATCTTTTCCACGGCAATTTCTCTCCCCGTCCTCATTGCCATTTTGGTACAGTACGGCGCAGACAGTTGCATCTAAATCTTGCGGGGCTGGACACTGTGCCAGGGAACAACCAATCAGAGCCAAGATGACTATGAAGCTAATGACACCCATGATTCTTCTGCTGTGGTTTTCTTTACTCTGTTCTTTGATTTCGATACTGGTACAAGACTGACCTGTAGAACGTAATCATAGAAAACTTGGTGAAATGTATATCTACACTTGGCAAAGTCATAGACCAGGACTACGTCCATGAATGAACTGTCGACTGTTCTGCTTAAAAGTTTGAAAATAACTTCCCTTTAGGGGATGAAAAGTCTGTCAGCTTGTTGTAGTTATTTTCTTTGATTTCGAAACTTAAAATCTATTAGTGCAAACAAAAAGGCAGACCGAGGGAGTTTACTGTCCAGCGTGGGTCACTTGTGAGTTATTGCACATAGCGCTGCAAACACGACACAGCAGACTTCCGTTTTTTTGCCCGTTTTACTATTTCATGCAAGTAAAGAGTATTAAATACTATTTTTGCACTGGATACAGGGCTTATACAACATTAAACCGCCTTTGGTCAGTGACTAATCAACAATATAGGCAGTCGAGTTGCATGGTAAATCCCTGCAAGTTGACTAGATGGGGAGTCTATCATACCAGAAAGAGTCTATAATACCAGAATGCTCAATCAATGTTGACTTCACATAGGCTTTTCAATCAATGATGGACACATTGTTAAAACAAATTAGCATAGCTTCCATATCTCACGTATCGAATGCTCCTCAAAAAAATGGCATAATATTTTTTGTTCTGCTAAAATATTGAAATTTGAAGCCTTCTGTGAAAAAGTCATGGTGGTAAATGGTCAAAAGTCGGGCTCTGTATCAAGTTTGTGTGTGTCAAGTGAAAGATTTTTGTCAATATTTTAAGTTGTAAGTTGTATAAAATTGAAATTAAGGCAGCTTATGTAAACTAAACCAAGTGGATATTGTTTTTTATGGGTGTGTTCATTGCCTTAGGTTGACAGTCACGTCTTTATAGGGGTACAGAGGATAGAAAATGAAAGCATATGGCAGTCAGAAAATGTACACGTACGCAACAATTGGAATACCATCATACTTCTCAATGAATAGCAATACAAGTATGGTACGATCTCTGTTTTGCATGCATTTGCTGGTGTAAACGGATTTGAGCGATTGAATAACATCAAACTGCCAGAAAACACTGACGGTAACTTTTGATACCCAAGTGGTCTAAATTCCAAATGTTCGTTGAATAATGCAAAAAAATCTTTTGCACGGACTTCGATTCAGTGGTCTTATTACACTAACATTATTTACTTATCGGAGTTTCTACTTTCAAATTTCATATACAAGAATGTCTTTTCGCAACCAACAACAATACGGTACCAAAGATACAACATTGCGTATGTTTACATATAGCCAATCTTAATGTGTTGATCTTTGCAAAACAATTCATTCTACGAATACTAAAAATAAAATTAATCCAATCCTAAGCCATATAGACTAACAAATATAAAACCTGATCATTTCAGTAGCAGAAATCTCGATCCAAAACTATCTACAATGAACGCAGACCACCGTTTTTTAAATTTAGCTAATCTTTTCTTTTTTTTTATTGTGATTGCAGAAAGCAATGACCACCACATGGAGCATTGGCAAGTTGATAACAATACTTTTTACTTGAGTTGAAGGATTTTTGTTTCAATTTGAAATACAGGAAGGATTGAAAGTCTGTTCACGAAAACAGGCTCGGACAGAAGGTATAGAATAAAGGTTTGATTTTGTTCAAACATGACCCTAGGGTCTATGGTTCAAATTGAAAAATAAACATTCCCCACGTGCACAGACATATAAGCATCGCTATCGCTGTACTGCCATCTTTGAACACGGGATCAGAGTGAGTAGAATAATCGAATAACTTTGTGAGATACCTTTTGGTCGCAAGATTCGTGCCACATATCTTTGTTCAATATCAATAGTACGGCATCCTTCCCTGACAGATACACCCTCTCAACGAATCAGTGTGCATGTGAAAGCCTATTTTCGAAAGATCGTATTTTCAGTCAGAATCAATGTCACATGTAAGGATTGACAGAATCACACACCATTCATGTAATTATTCTGCGTTGAGCAACGTTTAAAGTGTTTTGTTAAAGCAAATTGGTGTATAAGTATTGTATTGATGATTTTAACTTGTACCGTGTGAAGAGGTTGAATTAGTTCGGGTGACTGCGAAGTTGGCTTTGACGCTCAGATCTTTGCTCTCATGAGTTGGTATAGTGGGTTGGTGGTAACTCCGGACGTAAACGTAAACACATAGCACTACTGCGAACACCTTGAACGTTCACTTACCTTTCAGGGTTGTCGCTCACTGCACGTAAACGCCGAGACGATCTTTCAAAGTGATTATGTCAAGTGTTGCTCTACACTTAAATATACCATTAATACAAATCATTTACATATTTTACGATGTAAATTTCATCTATCATGTTTCTTTCGATGCTAAAATCGTCGAAGAGATCGCTAGATTTCAATGTGTAATATTTCAATTTTATTTGTTTCTATTTTTACGTTTAGTAGAGTCGCATCTTTGAGGCACAGAGCTGGTATTCTATTTGATTCATGATGAAACATTTTTCGAATCATGATTTACTTCATTTGTTGACGTGTGAAAATAGCATGAACAGACGTGCTATTGCTGCACTTCTGCCCCGTGTTTGTCTGTGTGTCAGTCTCCTGCATTTGTCTATGTTTCAGCGTGAGTATTTTTTCTGCGTGGAATCACAGTCTCTCGTGGCTGTGTGGATTTGCATGAGTATAGTCTGTGTACGAGTTTTATCTTTCTGCTAGAGTTAAATACTTATATAAATCGTGTGTCATTCAAGGGAAATATATTACTGGATGCTGTATCACTAAGTATTATGTAAATGAAAAGAAAACACATCATATTTAAAATATCAATGACTAGAGTGATTACATCATGTACCTGAAGTGGATCATACAATATTTGGGCAGTAGGTAGGTCGGAAGTTCGTCAGGTAAAATTTGCTCTCGTATCTAAATTTGGAGATTAAATACAGAACGCTTATGTGACGGTTTGAGAATCGATTATGAGAAATTTCTCTAATAGTATAAAATCAAGATTGCATCGATCTCTTTGATACCTTGATAGATTCGACCGTGATTTGTTTTATGGTTTGTCGATAACGATAATTTTGAATGTTACTATTTGTTTTATTGATGAAAGAATTGTACATGATTAACGTATCATGTTTTGAACGCAGCGCCTCTAACGTTGTGTGTGTAACAGTTACCTAGAGCAGACAGACGATACTTTGAGAACACGATATTGACGCATTTTATGAAACACCTTATTATGGCATTGGCCATTCATTCCTGAGTTCATGCAAAATCGTTTAGTTTTGTTTGGTTTCTATCATCGACACCAACAAGTTTAAGCAATTTGGGAAAGCAGTTTGAAATTATCCAAACAATCAATAGATTGGATTTTGAGACGTTCATAAGGTTTAATAAGTTTGTATCTGTAATTCCTGACCTGTCGTCTTTCGTCTTGAATGGTGACTGGATTAACAAAAGGTGAAAACAAAAATTGCTTAACATCTGTATGGTCACTACTTAGATTATCGCATGCCACAATATTACAATCACCGCTTCGCGAAGTTTTTATCTACAATTCCAATTAAACCAACTCAAAAAGTCTGGCGACAGAGCAGTTAGCCATAGTGGCGACAGGTAGTTCCGCCTGTAGTTATAGTGCGCATGACCGATTCTGACTGACCAGGCTCTGGAATTTGAATGATTGATCCCCTCTAAAACATAGTGTTTGAAATAATGACGTTAATACATATGTATCTAACTTTTATAATATCATTATGTTATAAAATGTGTGCAAGGCTATTTTGTAGTGGATATTAAACGTCTGTTTAGAAAACTAGTTTTAAATGCGGGGCAGCAATCGACAGGCGAAGTAACCATATGCCTATTTAGTATTCTTCAAAGAGATGTTGGATCCATTGTGAAATAACCTGGTTTATCTGTTTATAACCTTTAGTTTTCAAGAAACTAATATCATGAAAAGCTCACACTGAAGTACCACCTTTCAAAACTGTAGTGCACTGAACCGAAGGATATTTCACCGTCAAATTGGAACAACTTAGTGACGTCACGATTTGAAATGGCGCCAGTAGGATACAGTGCTGATATTTACTTCCCTGGTAAATTCTAAAAGCAGAACAATAAATCCTGGTGGCCGGGGTCACAATGACGACATGCAGATTTTCGCATTCTAATATTTGGCAAATTTTAAAATGTTCCACTTTTTTTGCATTCTGGTCGTGTTATTGTTTTATCGCAAGAACAGCAAGGTTTAGAATTTGTAACAATTTGGTTTTGCATGCTTGTTCCACTTTAACTACCTCCGAAGATTTAATATATGGTCCGTCCCTTTAATAGGCCTACATGAATACAGTTTCCAAATATGGTTATATACCATTGCATCGAAGAAAGCTTATTTAGGGTAGATTTTGACAATATCCTTATCTCAGACAAAAATAAAAATAATATGAGTCAAATTCGATCAACGAATTGCGGTCTTGATCAAGATAATGACGTTGAGACCCGTAATCTCATATCATTGTTCAAAAATGAAAGAGGAGCTTGTGTCTGGAAACATATGGAATAACAAATCACCATACTGTTGTGAAAGCAACTGCGTTTTTCAGTGACACAGTGAAAGTACAAAAAGAAAAATGAGTAATGGTAATTTGTTGAACTTGGTGTGCCAGAAGTCCTGTAAAATAGTTCCGATTGTGAATAGGTCACCGTCAGCAAATATTATGTTGTATAAGGCTTAGTGTAAAACGTTGATTTCAAACGAAGACAGCCAGTATCTACAGCGTTACACTCAATATAGGCTAGGTGGAAACTGCCATTGTTGTCCGGCTACAATCAACCAAAATTCATCGTCCCTGTCACATAGTCACTTGGTACGAAGTTTCAAATCCTCTATCAAACGATCAAGTATACTTATTCTCCATCAATTTAAGACCAAGTGGATAATGGTACTATTCTCCGTGATCCATGTATGCGTGAACTGGTTGGGTTGGCTGCTTGGTTACTGGCAACTTGACCGAGACCTGTTCACGTATACATGAATCACGGAGGGTGGTCCTTGAATTGAGACTGACATTGCAAGGATGAAAATACCAAACAAAGAAGGATTTAGACAAACAGTGAAAACAAACAGAGAATCCTGTTTCAGACTTCATCATGTGGCTCACCAAAACCAAGAAAAAACAATTAAAGATATTACATCGCTTCAGGTAGAATGCGCCTCAGGGACAGATATTCAGACCCAAACTTTTACAATATTTTTCTGATCTACCATTTTGGGGCTAATTTAAAGCTTTTGGTGTGAGAGAAAATTCACCGTCTTAGGTTTTCGAAAATCCAAAATTTCATTTTTCTCCATAGAGTTCACACAGCGATAGCGCCCATTTTGAATTTCAAATATCGGTAAAACTTTGGTAATTTGTTTCTCTAGTAACAAATTTTGCACGGTGACCCCAAATTTTTAGTCTCGATTTTGAAAGTGAAAGGTTGAAAGACTCCTTGAAGAAAGTTTCAGCAAAAGTTTAAGTCTATTACTATCGAGGTGCATATTACCTTAACACGCCGCCCTTTTACAAACGTCCCGGCATGTTTTACAACAACACAGCGTTCGAACATTAAAGGGGAGGGTCATCGGAACTGCGCGTGTGCGACTTTCTCGATTATAAACAATGAATTTCATGAATGATATCTAGATGCATAACGTCAATATAGCTGCAACATTTAAATTTTACGATACCCATTGTTAACAAACACGTTGTAACTTTCATCAATCGCCAACGTACCCTAAATACAGTGTTTACATCGGTCGTCAACCTGTGAGCTGAGTTCCGACGACCCCCCTCCCTTTAATCTATGACGGCGGTTACTTCTGGAAAATGTAAAGTGATTCTTTTCGAACAAATACTGTTAGTGTAAAGATTAATATCCGTCTACGTATCAAAAGGTTGGAAAGTCCTGTTTACATCTGTCAAAGAACATGCTCAATTCGCCCCGCTGGGCTCTCATGCTGGAAGTGAATAAACGTAATATCTGGTATATTTATATATAGAAATATATGACAAATACTGGTAGCATTTCAGCCTGCATCGAATGTCTATATTTGGATGTTGTTGCGGCGCTAAGGGAGTTTTGCACATGTTTTGAGGCGGATAAGATTGCTGTTAGTAAAATCCATTCTCTTGAAGATGTTTTCCCATTTCAAAGGTTTTAAAATCATGATTAAATGCTTTCTACATAAATGATAAGTTCAAATTAAAATATTTGAACCTGACAAAGCTCTAAGAGACTTTTCAATTTTTAATATGTTATATGGAAGATGGAAAACACTCACTGACCAAAACATATATCGACTAGTATCACTTATCTTCTCTTAAAGTAATTTGAGTACCGACTCCAACTATCGATAAATTTAATTGACTGTTGAAATATATCTGTAGTAGATGCAATGTGCGAATTCCTGCGTCGCAGCAACTTCACGTTGAACCTTAGCACACAAGCTTACACTCATCCGAGAGGTCAGCGAATCTGTACGGTACACCATTCTCATGTGTACTTGTCGTGTTTTAGTAAGTTTTCGTGAAATATTGGAACGTTTTCAAGAACTTATAAGAAACCTCACGGGATATGGATAAATTCGAACTTTCCACTGGTGAATAATAATTGTTTCCCTTGCCATCACAAATTATTCCGTTATTACCCAGTAAAATTTACAAGGAGTACATCTCACTTGTGAAATTTTAGAGTAACCATGAATGTCATTATTTGGCTGACAGTCCGTGGGGAACTGTGTTTGTCTAACAGTCTGTGCGGGACTGTGTTTGTCTAACAGTCCGTGGGGATCGTGATTGTCTAACAGTCAGTGGAGGACTGTATTTGTCTAACAGTCAGTGGAGGACTGTGTTTGGAAATTGTATAGGCATCACACAATGCGCAAACTTCGACACAATATTTCACGTACGCTAAAATTAAACTTTCGTCACCAGTATTTTTCAGGACAGCCGTTTGTTAATGCGTCCCGTGTGAAATCTCTTGCCTATCAATTACAATTGTATATGTCCTAACTAGCAACAAGTCTAGGCTTGCTTCTACATTGAATACAGACGTGTAACGCCGGGTGACGGTCTCATATCAGTCGGTTTTTAAGGTGCGCCGATGGGTACAGAAGGAATATTTACTTATGGGTATAGCGGGAGCATTCTCCTGTGGGTATAGTCGGAGCACTCTCTATAGACATGGTAGGAGTATCCCCTAGGGGTATAGTGGGGTATCCTCTATGGGTATGGTGAGAGTATACCCCTATACTGAGTACATTTAATTGGTGTACCCTCTACGGGTATAGTGGGAGAATACCCCTATGGGTATGGTGAACATATATACTCCTATTGGTAGAGCGGGAGTATTCTACTATGGGTATAGAGGACGTATACCCTGTGGGTATAGTGAGAGGATACCCCTGTGAGTATATAGTTGGACTATCCCCAATATGTATAGTGGGAGTATTCCCTGTTTGTGCCTATTTGTGTACTCTTATGGGTACAGTGGAGTATTCTCCCACAAGCATAATGGTATTACTATCACATCTGTGTCGATGGTTGACGCCTAATCACAGCGAATGTATAAAACAAGTCGAAAAAAGATAATATAGAAAAACAGGAAAACATTTTGTATACTGGGTAGTCAAGAAGAAAACAAAATTACCGTTGTTGTTTTAACAATGGATGGGGACTTCAAGGAATCACTGAAATAATGTTAGTGGCACCAATAGTATTACGCATATGCAAAAATCATCACTTGGCAACAGCTGCTAGAAGTTTTTTTGATCTACAAGAGTAAAATTGACTAACGTTAAAAACTTTGAAGAGACAACATTAAATGATAATGCGTGTCCGTCAGACCTGAATTGGCAAGGACCTGAATTGGCAGGGACACATTTTTTGCCTTGCAATGAGCAGCGTATAGGAAGGTTATATCTGATTGGTAGCTTATGATTATTCATAACGACTTAGGGAGTCTGAAAGTAAGGTATTAGTTGATTGTTTTGAAATAATTCAATCCAGATGATGAGTTCCGGTTAACCAATTGGTTAAAAGCTTCTGAGATTTTGCACATTATTATCCCATTTTTGTAAGTGTTAAACTTCTTCAGGGATTAAAGTCTTACCAAAGTCACTCTCAATCCAAGGTATATAGCATACTAGTGAACATTCTTGTCCTTGGTTGCCTAACACTGACAACGTTATCATATTCAGACCTATAGCTGTATACTGGTACCATTTTAACTTGAGGTCGTGTTGTTTTTAACCTATTAAAATATTTGATGATTTATTCGAGGGATGTTCATGCAACTGGATTCGCCAAATTGTGTTCATTGTAACACTAGGAATACTCACGTTTTGTTTCATGCATGAACTAACTCATCGGATCCAAAGTTACTGAACAAATTCTGATGGCATAACCCACCTCGTCACCCTAACAGAATCAACATTCTGCGTTAAGCCTTCTCAGATGCAGGATTATTACAGAGATAAAGAAGCATTCAACATTTACCGTCTCATCTTAAAATTTCAATTTTGTGTAAATTCAAACGGTTTTGTGTGCTTGTATTTTTAAGGCAGTTTCGTGTAATTTTGAAGAGAAAATTAACTTTCTCAACACGATTGCTTTGAATTATTTAATTTTCGAGCAAATCAAGTTTTTCATACATTTTAGCACTGTGAATTGTAGCAACAGTTCGGTTCTGTAAGTAAAATACTCACTGTCCTCTGATTTTTGAAGGATGGTTGAGAAAAGATATGCGAGAGTGAATTTGAGGCAGCAGGAACACGAAAATTACTTGGGAATGTGGAGGTATTTTGTTGGAGGTATTTAGTTCGTGCGGCCGGCAATAATGCGCGATTTATGAACGATACATCGGAGATCGAGTGTTTTGCCGCCAGCCCATCACTAGTTACGACAGCATCGGTGCTAGGATACCGCACAGCAGGTGGTATAGTGGGTCCTATCCAGAGTCAAAGTAAGGATAGTGGACCATAACCACAGCGTAGACAATCTCGCTACTTTAAATACTGTCGGTGACCACGGTGACTGTGCATAACAAATTTACAGTCCTCATGGTGTTTTATAAATAGTGGCCTGTTCTCATCGCCACTGTCAGGAGAGATGTGAAATACTTTATTTATACCATTAACCTTGGACAGTATATTCAGATATATCATTCTGTTGATGATCCCCCAAATAAAGAAGGTAGTGTATGCCAACTTATTTATTGCCCTATATGTGAAATGTTGGTCTTTAAAACTGTGTCATATAAAGCTATGGCAGGTTACCGTGCATTCATGTTTGTCCTTGACCTTTGATCAAAGAATCTGTAAATGCTATATATTTGATAAACAGGAACCTTGACTGTCTGTGAGAAAATTTGAAACGATTGGACTACGTTTTGTGTTTCACCAAACATTTTTTACTCTATTTCAACACCACGAACACATGGCGAAACATTGCAGTGATGCATTTACTTACAGTATATACAAACTATTCGCGATACAATGCTATCCGTCCCAGGGTATTTTTAAAAAGTAACTGCTTTTGGCCGAATATAGCAATTCTGCGATATGCGGTGTAACCTTTGACAAAACAGTATGTATTGTAAATTTCCACCCCTACCATACGCCAGCTATTTTAATAACACTGGTAACGAATGATTGATACACGTGCCGGATTTAGAAGGCCAGTAGCTGTAACTTTTGATGATTTTCTTCAATATTTCTGTTTTAAATCTTAATTCCAATTTGTTTTACTACTCCTCAAAGCATTGTATTCAGGTTGTCAACTCAGCCTTTACTTTGTGTAAACTATATTGTTAATGTTGACAAATGAATTCTGATCTAGACTAGAATTCACATGTAAACAATAACACAACTTACATTCTACTCCCACAGACACCATTTTAACAAGTTAAATATTTGGTATTTCAACATTCTGTGGGAAGGAGAACAAGAACTTCCAATCGACATACATAAAAAATCGTGAACAACTGCAGGGCTCGAAATTAACTTTTCCCCCTGGTATTACCTGGACTACCATTTTCTGAAGTTCGTAGCCCAATGACAATGGCTGGTAGCCCATGCATATTTTAGTTTAGGGATTTTTTTCCCATTAACAAGAGAAGAAAAAGCAATTTTTCTATTCTGCCCATGTAGTGAATTTGTGAGTCATGTGATATGAATACTTGCACACCTTTATTACTCATAAGAAACTGGTATAATTGACGACATTGACACCAAAAAGTTTGATGACCTATCATTGTATTGACAACCCGTTTCATTCTCAGAGTTGCATGCCAATTTTGATAGTCGTCATGGCAATGTCCACCACCTTCTCAGCAGGGCTAAAACAGACCATGAACTTTCTGTTGTAGGGAGGAGTTTTTGATTGATACATTTTGATCAAAATTCAATGAGAATACGTTTTCATTGGCCATCATTTTCTGTGCCTGTCATCCAAGTACATCAGTTGAGATGTTGAAACTTTTTTGCAAAGTTCAATCGCAAGGTCGTCTTTGTAATTTGCAAAACAAAGTCATAGTCTGGCCTTACTGTGGCAAGCTGGGTTTGACTGCATTTAGCTCGACATCCAAAAGTGGAAGACCGGACATGGCACGCCAAGTACTGACTGAATTTCATTCATGTCCCCATGACAGGCTTTAGTAGTCCATGTGGGCCACCATTTCATGGACTTTGGAACCCCCTTGGAAAAAGTTGGAAGTTTGTGGACGCGGGACTACCGCTAATTTCGAGCCCTGAATTGCTCAAACGTTCCAGGTACTGTCCCTTCAAGCACGGTCACCTGACCATGCATTAAGCGAAGCTAAGGCAGCCATGATGCGTATCGACATCACATACGTAATAATCATTAACTCAACAAATTAGTCACATGGTAAGTCGATCGTTAGTGTACTGCGATTGACAATTAAGCAAAGACTGATATGGTAGACTGTAGTTTTCTAAAGTGATTCTCTCTCTTTTTGATGCCCTAAGCGACCATGATAACAAAATGACTGCAATCCCATACTTTTAATGTGGACCATAGTCAGCAAAAAAACGATAATATTACAAAGACATAAAAACCGTCGTCGTGGAAGGGTTGTCTTTTTGTGATTTTTGGTGTTATTTAGTTTAAATGTCAATGACTTTAAGGAGCCTTGTCCGGATAAAACGTGTGGTTGAGATCATTGGTATGATATTTGTATACTAAGCTTATATGGCAGGGATCACATCACATCTGACATATCGAGGCATCACACTTTAGGCAAGAACATTTGACTTTTGTAAACAACCTAACATGGGCTGCACGGTAAAGATATTTTAGAAGCATTGACTGAACTCCAACGCTTCGATGTGCACTTCATAGCACAGATTATTTTTGCTGTTCACGTACTTTCTTGTCCTTGGCAAACCTTGCTCAAGGGAAATGGACTTTGCCGACACACCAGACTGCCTATCCAACATATTACGTATTTGACTGTCAATTTTTATGAGAGGTGAAGTACACATGAGTCCACTTGTTCAGAATACTTCTCATCACAGACACTGACCGCGATCCTTACTAGGTTGAAGTTGCCCAAAATCTTTTGGCTTACTTTAATTTTTCGTAATAAAATAAACACATTTAACCAAACTATGTTTCTACTTAATCTTACGTGAGTTGTGTGATCGTGCCATGTGATCGCGTGGACACATAGACTAGCTGGGAGAGTACAAACTTACACCAGGCCACAGTCCCTTCATCACGTGACCTGGTCAAAATTATATCATGAACGTAGAAAAAGATAAAAACAGTACGAATAGGATAGAGAGAATGACTGAATAAGTTGAAAAACGTTATTTAAAAAGGCGCCCTTCTCAATCCCAGGTTCTTGCATTAGCGAATGTGTCAACAGCCCATTAACAGTTTGTCATTCTTCTGTTTTCCATTGAATATTTTATCAAGTAAATAATATTTATATTAGATAAATCTGATAATTGAGTGGGGGGGGGGGTTATTAAAATTGTGCGTGGTTCATGGCCGACATAAACACTCGTAGAAGTCGAAGTTTGCTCTTAACGATGATTGGTCATTAAAATGGGCGAATTGTAAGGTTGGATAATATTATATTGCATATTATCTTGATGGTTGTTCTATAAAGTAAATATGTTATCTTATATCTTATCCTTTTTTATAAAGTATGTTGAAATGTTGAGAGCCAGTCTTTTCAACACGACACATTGTCTACGATAATATGCTGTCATATTGACAAATCTAGTCTAGTTGATTTTAACCAATTCTAGTTAGGACCAGCGTCCAGTCGTCGGCAATAGCATGGGTTGTTATATTATACAAATAGGGCCTACATGTTGTTTTGACAAGTTAAACACAATACATTTTGACATGGTTTTTGGAGTTGTGGTAGAAACTACATTTCGCAAACGAAACGAAAATAATAGAAAATACACCAAACATTATACCTAATAGAGTTTACGCGACATAAGCTTACAAAAATGAAATTCTTTTAATCCCTTTGTTTCAAATCAGTCTTCCTGATCATGACACTCTGTGAAATAAATAAGACCAATTTTAGCACGTTACTTTCGGGTCTGGCCACACCGCTGTATAGGGCCTAAGGCACAAATTCTACAAGAGAACCAGGGCAAGTGAATTCCTCCATTCTATATCGGTATGTCTTGCAACCTATTGAAATTTTGGTTGTTTTTAACGGTAAGATAAATTTCTGTGGAAGCGCGATGAATGCAGGATTTCAACAAGCATGTAATTTCAGTGCGAATCTTGTAGAGATTTTCAAAACTGTAAGTTGCGCCTAGCTTGATCGGAAACCGAAGATCCCAATTTGGTCGTTTGATGGCGCTCTTCGCGGTCGCTAGAACCTATGCTGAGGTCAAAATATATACCGCCAATGTTTTTGTGTCAATAGTTCAGTCTACTTCCTGGTACGGTTGAAAGCTAAACGCAGGTAAGTGTGGCAAATGCTGTCAATTCAACATCATATTGCACATTTACAAAACACAGTCGAGTGCGAGTAATTGACAGTGAATCGTCAGGAACTCTTTGGTGAAAAGACGCCTGTTTTGGCGTTTCTGGACAGCAGACTGACGTAGATTCAGGTAGATTTAGACATTAGTACTACAGTCACTGAAAATAACTGTGCCGAAGTGAAGGCTACAGAACCGTTTCTGCAATCCCTTTACTTTTTACGTGACATTTCCATTTACTTTAATTCAACACCTTACTTGAAATATACAATAGGACAAGCTGTCGGTGGATGACAAGGGCAATACCGATAACATATAGCCCTGCCATGCAGAGTTGTAAATATGCCGTGGCCTTACAATATCATAGGGACCATGTTCTTTACACATCACGTGTGTGTCATGTGATTTGCTTGACAACGACAGCTGAAGGTTTCGTATTGACACAGAATTCCAATAAAACATGAAACACGACATCATATGGCACAAGGCAATACTGAAATGACATTTTTATCGCTTAAAAGTTTCCCTCTATGTAAGTTGATGTTAAATGAGAATCCTCTATCTCAATACCGTCAGTACCGTGTACCCCGTTACACATGACTGTGACAGGAATGAAAAGGACAAAGTCCACCAAGCCCCCCCCCCTCGCCCCCGCCCACACAAAGTGACTAAACTCTGCTGACGAAAATCAGCCGAAATATTCCTCGTAATCGCACGTCAGACCTGTTCACTGAAACGGTTTGTAGGCTAAATATGACACTAAATACTTCAATCGTCAAGTTTCTCAGTTTAATATCTGATAAATTATGTCATGCCATAAGAAAATAGAACGTTAGTAGATATTCAATAACCAATGACTGTACAAAATGGAAGTAGATGGTAATGACTTCACGTAGAGAATTCATAAATCAAAATCAAGAACAGAAGATGACGATCGTCATTACGATAATTCAGTTCAGAAATCTAGATGTCGCAAGCAGTACGCAGTTTTTAAATAGATTTGTGTTAGATCTTTGACGTTTATAAAACATGTAAAGAACCTTGAGAAACCTGTTAAACAACGTTTCACTGGTCTTGTGAGTTTTGTAAATTTACCGCAAACTTAAAACAGAGACCAGATCGTACTGAGAGAAATTATGGTTGCCATGACTCATAATCCAGAAATTTCAGTGGTTTTAGCCCGATTTGCTGGCTCCGTGAGCAGGGGATAGTGTATGTGTGTTTTGTATGCTTACAAATCATAGGCATAATAAGAGCATCTATGTGAAAGGGCAGAAGTCAGCTATTGTATGCCGAAAGGTGCAATCAAAATGTACTTCTTTAGACAGGTCATAGGTTAACATACAGACTTCCTAAAAGCATTATCAAAGGTCAACAAACGCGTCGCAATATACGGTTATCGCAATTTGACTCGAAGGCTGTACTCGTGATCAGGAGGGTAAAATTGTACAGTAACGTATTCGTTTTCGGGCCCCGCCAGCTTAAGGCAAATTAACACTGTAGGCGTACACGCCTTGAAAATGACAGACCTTTGCTCAAACCGCATCTATTCCCTTTCAAAAATAAAATTCTAGGGCCACCATGCAAAATCTAGTACAGGGAAACAAATTACCAATATTTACTGACAGTTCTTGAAATCTAATATGGCCGCCAACCCTGTTTAAAAATCTCTCGGGAAATTTTCGATTTTCATAAAAATAAGCCAGATCAGGTGAAATATCTCCATTAACTTCAAATTACTCCCACCCCCAAAAAAGAGTATTGTAAAAGTTAAAAGTATTGTAAAAGTTTGAAAGATCGAATATTTGTCCCCCAGGCGAATTCTACCTTAATATTCTGTAAGATGGGTCTGTCACGAAGGTTCGCACTGTAACTTATGCTCCACGAGCGAACTGTTCGTCTCAGGTGTAGTGAGTGACGTAATTAGTAAAATCCAAGCCAGGGTTGTGTATCCTAGTCAGCACAATAAACTGTTGTTTACATATAATTGCAGTTCGTGATACGATCCGAAATGGCCATAAAGCGGCCATATTTGCGGGCATATTTGTTAAAAATTGTCGATTCCTTTCAAAGTTCACTTGTACCGTTAAATGGCATGCCGTATTGTTCAATAGTTCGATTTGATGTGAAAGTAATCTTTCGTGACCAAATGCTATTATGCACACATCTAAGCATGAATGTCTTGAAAGGTCACTTCAATTCAGATACTTGCAGTTGGCAGTGAGGCCTATGCCATCGACGATAATTTCGTCATTTTGTTTTTTTTGTTTTTGTTTTGTTTTTGTTAATGAATCATTCATGACATTGGTGTACTGTATTTAAACTGTGTTGCCTGCCATCATGTAGTCATGCATGTGATCAGTTTTTAAAATCTGACATTGCTGTAAAGTGATGTCAAGTACAGTTAACTGTTCTACATGATTGTTCCTTTTCTTAAACCACTAGATATTTCGTAGAAATATTGACAATGCAAAAATATGTAAGGTATGCCTATTGTAGTCATTCCGGTATACAAACTGACAGGTATACGTCGTTATAATACCACACCTTTTCTACTCAAGCGCCATGATCATTGTTAAACGTGGGTGCAACGATGGCATGTATCAAGTCATCAGTCGTTTTCAGGATGAAAAAAGCATGATTGGGCTGTCATTTTAAGTAGGCTCTGGTTTCATCTCTCTCTCTCTCTCTCTCTCTCTCTCTCTCTCTCTCTCTCTCTCTCTCTCTCTCTCTCTCTCTCTCTCTCTCTCTCTCTCTCTCTCACAGAATGGCCTGCAATGCGAACAAAGATAAACAGCATATGAAAAGGCTAAAGACTGGTTCAGAAACTAACAAAGATACTGATAAGAAATCTTCCCTTACTAAAAACTATGAGAGACAAGACTACACATGTTCTGTGCTTAATGGCATGAATGACAGTCGCAAACAGGGACAGTTAACTGATATTGTATTATGTGTTGACGGTAAAGAATTTCCCTGTCATAAAGTTGTACTGATAAACGGAAGTGATTACTTCAAATGTATGTTTTCATCGGGAATGATAGAAAGCAACAAACACAGAGTTACCATAAATGGTGTGGAAGCTGTTGCCATGGAAACGATTCTGGATTACATGTACACGGGCAAGATCTCCATAACCTCTGACAGAGTACAGGCATTGCTAGAAGTAGCAAACTTAGTGTTAGTTTTCTCTTTGGTAGACTTGTGTTTATCTTTTATGTTTGACCACATAGAAGCATCCAACTGTTTGGGTATTTGGCAGATTCTGAAATCACTTAATTTTTCCGAAAGCTGTAGACGAGCCAAGAATTATGCCTTGGAACACTTCAAACTTGTTACTTGTCAAGACGAGTATTTAGATTTGTCTGTGGATGACCTGTGTGATTTCATCTCAGACACTGCACTGTGTGTTGACCAGGAAAAAACTGTCTATGAAGCTGTAATGAAATGGTTTCGACGTGATACAGATTCCCGGTGCAAAGACTTGGAGAAAGCACTGGAACCCGTGAGATTTGAACTCATGGATTTCCAGTATGTTATAAATCAAATATTCAATGACGTTTCCAAAGTCAAGGTGGATATCGGTACGCGAGTCATGTGTAAGATGATGTCCACAGAAATGCCAGAACGAAGGAGTACCGACGTTGTTGCTGTTGTTGGCGGATCACCAGATCCCTACACACCGCCAGGATTTCATTGGTGGAACGTCCACACAGACAACAACATATATTGTTTCAACCCAGCCAATGGTGGTTGGAGTTTTCTCGCTGAAAATAGACATTTTGACATCGACACTCAGTCTGGTGTAGTTTTATACGAAAACAAGATTTGTGTACAGTGTGATGAAATGCTGCACTTTTTCGACATGGAGAGACGAAGATGGAGTTCCGAAGTCTTACCAGTTAAAATGCAAGAATATTTTGCACAATTCGATGTGAAGTGGACTGTAGTTCAGGGGAAAATGTATATCCATACCTGGGACGAGGATGGATTTTACTATGATGAAAGTTGCAGCATCGAACCGTTCCTTTGCTATGACTTGTCGTCCAAAGCGTTAACGCCGTGTAAACCTCCGGAGAACACAGTGTTGTCCATAATGATTGCATTCAGAACAAAAATATTTGTCTTTGGTCGAAAAAGACGAAGGCATTCGATTTTTCAGCCACGAGCCGTGATGCAGTGCTATGACTGTGAAAGCAATACCTGGACAGATCTCAGGGACATACCAACTGAAGTCCCGATGGCGGATGTAAATGCTGTCGTTTTTGATCGATATATTTACCTCTTCCAGAATGCAAGTAGGTTATACGTCTACGATGCTATGGCCGAGGAATGGCTCCCTTCAATTGTAGGGATAGAGGAACACAGACAATATGTTAACTGTGGTGGCGCTATGTGTAACTGTAGGCTATACATCATGGGAGGACAGTCTATGGAAGATGGGACACACACCGACGAGATTTACTGTTACGATCCCACCGAAAGACGTTGGCAGATGTCTGGCAAGTTGAAGCAACCATTAACATCGCCAAGATGTGTGACAATAAGCAAGCCACCTTGTGACTTAATGCAGACCAGCGAGTTGAGGGGCTACGAATGACAGAGTGGAGGAACAAGGAGTGATTTAATCTGGCAGAAATCCAAGGACTTACAGAGGAATGAGAAAAGGACTCGATTGAATCGGATACCCATCAGATACTGAACTAGGCTGTATTTCATCACACATAAATACAGCCCTATTGCCCTAGAATAGTACAACGTAGCGACAGACAGCCTGAACCATCGAACCATTTCAGCCATTGTAATAACAAGAAACACACTCTACCCGCTGATTTGGATTTACACATCTCTAAAGTGATCATCGTTATACCGATATGATATGGTGAATCAAAAGCTAAGGCACCGAATCAGGGATTTACATTAGTCTTTTAAGTATACTATTTCTTTCTCAATAGATGTCGAAAGGTATCGTTGCAGACTCACAAAGTTGACCTAACAGAAGCCTTGCTCTAGAAATATCCCGTATTTGTCCGTAGGAAGTTGTATCTTTATTTCAAAATGCTTCTAATCAGATCAGATTTTAATCTGTTGGGCCTATCTGAATTTGAAATGAGACATGGTTGTACAGACTTGTATATCTTGCCCATCAAACCTTACATTTTGAATAATTAGTTTGTTCGTAATGATCACGGTTTTATTCCTGTCTGGGAAAGAACACAATTGAAACAAGGTCGTTTGTAGTTAAAACCGATGAGCCCAACAAACTACTGTAACTCAGTACATTATTGGTTTTATCGGACATTGCTTTTTGACGTCACTCAATACCCCGCTACAAATTAAAGTACAATAGACCAGTGCTATTTACCGTATTCCATTGAATTTCCAATATTGCCTTAGAAGCTGTTGAACAGTACTAGAATATGTGCAAAGTACCAGTGTATCTAACTCTATGGCTGGTTAACTATTTTTCTGGGCTACATCGTTTCAAGTTTCTTAGTAATATGCAATGTACAGTAACCAAAATGATTTTGCATTATCTAGGTTTTGGTAGACTTAGATTTTAGAACAATAAATAGTATTCTTCGAAATCATGAAATACACGTCATTATCTTGTTATCTGTAAGAATGTTGTTTATCGGGTAAACTCCGTGGGGACTCGTTTCTTCGTCTGAAACCATGTTGCCCAATTTACATTATTGTAGAGCAACCAAAACACTCAAAACGGTCGAAAGATGATGTTAGAAAATAGATCAAAAACGAAAAGAAATTAGGTAAAAATCAAAGAATTGCGTAAAGTAAAGCAGGTGATCATAATCAGAGTGTTAATGATATAGAGATACTTATATTCCAAAAGTACTGCACAAATGGCAGTCATCAAAACGTGAAAGTAAATTAATTCTCTGAAAAATCAGTAGTATTATACAGGAGGATGTCGCCTCGAAGATAATTACAAGTCTACTCCAAAAACCATGCAAAATTACAAGTGTAGAAAACTTGCCTCCAAGCATGAAGCGACCGAACTGATGACAATATCTCGTCGTTAAGGGAACCTCCAACGTAATCACTAAGCTGGGACAACCTAATAGTGGAAGGTGATAGTTTAAAACCGGCTGGCAATTGCTGTATCTTTCCTGGTGTGATGTACTCGGCAATATAGGGTCTGGTCAGTTTCTTCGGCCAGGGGGGTTGATACTTTTTTGCAGACATCAAAAAGTGGTGGACCCCTATTATAATTTTCGAAAGCAGGGTGACCCCATCTATTCCATCTTTCGTAAAACGGGTGACCCCCACTAGACAAGAGTTAAACAAAAAAGGTGAAATATAAATACTATATGTACATTCTTGTAGCTTAATGCTTTGTGCTGCACAAGAGAATTAGTTCTCTATACAGAGCTTTCGACAACTAACCAGCCGTCTTTATCAATGGTGTTGATTAGCACAACTGCGCATGCGTGATCTCAAAACATTATTGGAGGCAGCTGATACCGTCCGCCATCCCGAATCAACGTTAGTCTATGTGTTCTTATGTTTATCACTTCCGTAATTGCTCTCTTAAAACAAATCTAGTTGGCGATTCAATATTTTAACATTTTTACCATGAAATTATGACCCGGAGAATCCTTGTGAATATGTTTGGAAAACTGCGAAGTGACATAGCGTGGACACCTATGTTCTTTCACTCGGGCTTGCAAGGATCGTTTGCATTTATTATCTTCCCAACCCTCACATCGAATGTGGTAAATAGGACCACAGACGTATTTTTTTTTTTTTTTTTTTTTATATATATATATATATATATATATATATATATATGGTATTTATTCAGTAATGTAGGCCACCGGCCTTTTTTACAAAACGTGAAAAATACATACAAGTGAATGCATATGTGGGGCTTATACATAGTTACAAAATCTCATTAAGCAGACAACTTTTGGAGTGAGGTCTCCCTCAATCTAAAACTAAAAAATAAATACTTCGACAGATTTACTAGGGTGTGAGGATTATGGGAGTTAATTAATCTTTTAAAGTTTAGTTGTGTAGGGGTTTTATAGTAACGTTCAGGTATAAATTGTTTGCGTAAATTACAGTACAAGGGGCATATTAGACAAAAATGTAATTCAGTTTCAACTTGGTTCAATACACATAGCATACATAGTCTATTTGCCCTAGGTAACTTTTGGATTCGTCCACTTTCAATATTCAAACTATGATTGGATATTCGAAATTTACACAGTGCTCTCCTAAATACATCCACAGTGACATCGTTGAGATATTTTTCAACAATTAAATCACTTTTAAACAAGCGATAAGTGTCTAGTTTTGAATAAGTTTCCAGGTTCGTTCTCCATTGTTGAACGCCTATATCAAGTGTTCTCTGTTTGAATTCAGACAAAAAGAAAGTCTCATTGCCTACTGTCTGCATGTTCCAAATTATACCAAAACCATATGAAAATAAGAGATCTTTGACTTTTTTGGCCCAGCAATTAAATCCTTTCTCTGCCATCTCAAACTGGTAATCATAGCATTGCTTAATGTACCTATTATTTTCTACATGTAACAATCTTAACCAGAATTTGATAATGCGAGGAAATCTGTATGTTTTTAAGCAATGCCTACCAAGTTCACCTAAGACAGCAGAGTTACATGAGGTATAACTAACGTGGAGTAAGAATTTACAAAACGATACGTGGACCTGTTCTATATCATTACCATCGTGAAACCCCCAGATTTCGCAGCCATACATCAATATTGGGAGGATTTTTTGGTCAAATATTCTTAAAGCTATTTTGATATTTAAATTTTTAAATTTACTTAAATATTTCTTGACATTGTAAGTGGCTTTTTTACCTTGTCTGGCAAGGTTTTCTTGTGCCATTGACCAGATCCCAGTAGAAGACAACGTTAAGCCAAGGTAATTAAAGTAAGGAACTGTTTCAACTCTGACTCTCTCCAAATTCCATTTTTCGTAGTTTTTTAGTCTCCCCCCTCTTCTGAAAACAACAATTTTTGTTTTGGTAGCATTAATTTTTAACTTCCACTGTTTACAGTACAAAGAAAGTTTATCAAGTTGTCTCTGTAAACCAATTACAGTGCTACTCGTGAGTGAAAGATCATCGCAAAAGAAAGATACAATAATTTTAACATACCTACGTAAACACCATCATATAAGCCACTTTTAAGTGTTTCCCCAATGTCATCGATGAAAAGGTTGAATAAAGAGAAGAGAGAATGGAATCCCATAGTGTACACCATTATCACAGTTAAAGAATTCAGTGATGCCATGAGGTGTACTCAATGCACATCACTTGACATTTGTATACATAGACTTTAAAACTTTTAACATTTTTTCCCTTCATCCCCAACTTTAACAGACGTATTTCATTGATGTGGAGTCCTTCAGGGGCACTTAGTGTCTGATAGTATTAAAGGGCTTAGCTTGTAACTGTACATCATATAACACATCACATTGTAATCTTGCTAAAGAAGCTTTTCTAGAGCAAATGGTAAACAACACTAACAATAGATCCTGGTTTAACTGTGTAAGTGTATCAATTAAAGAAAATGGAATGGACTTTCTCCTTGATAAAGCTCCATCACTTAAACACCATAAAGTTATAACTGGATTAATGAAAACAAATTTAACAAACAATTATGAAGTCTTTTGGAAAAATTTGATCACTGATGAAAATAGTAAACTAAGAATGTACTCCCAAATAAAACATAATTTTAGATTAGAACCCTACTTGACACAATTACAAAGAGAGAAAAGAAAATTGCTCACCAAACTTCGCATTGTGTGCACAGAACGCATGGTGTCTTTATCTTACATAAACAACAAGGTCTCTAAAAGTGATATCTCTCCTCAGATTACACTAGACTAATTACTGTCAGAGGATGTGTTCGTTTCTATTGATGCTATTGGTGGTGACTTTTAAAGACTAGTGAATACACCAAACAAGAAACATATTTGAATGATGCTTGTTTATTGATCATATAACATAACACTATGAAGATTTTGCGAAACTACGAAAAACATTTAAAAAACACAAAAAGTATCAGTTAGATCGCTCGAGGAAACAGCAATCATGATGAAACAACGGTTTCAGTGTTCGACCGTAGTAAAATGTTAACCCTGGAAGCTAAGTTGAAAAAATATTACTTATCTATCTATTCAAAGAACTTTTTTGGGGGAGAAACACCGTTCATGAATTTACATGGACTCGCAAACTCATGGCGAGTGTGGTGGTGGTGGTGGATATAGGGAGTCAGAAGGCAAAGGCGGAGAAGTATTAGTGGCGACTGTAGGCTGGGCAGACGATGTGAAAGTCTGGCCAGTATTTGTATGCAATGGAATATAAAGGGAAGGAAATGGATATATACATCTGAGAATAAACTGTGGAATGATGTTGATATGGTCGTTGTTCGTAATAGTATGATTGCGGTGAAAAATTATACGGCGATATTTGCATTGGGTAATGTTCCGTGTATCTGTCCATGCGTTCATTGTTGCTCACAGGTATACCGGGTGCACTGAATGTAGAGGCACATCTGGCAATAATTTCTTCTTGTGAAACACAAGTGGCGACAGCTTGTTTCTTTGCCGGTTTGCTCGGAAATGAAATTCCCCGAGTTTCCAACAATGTTTAGAACAGTGTTTAGCTTTCTTTCGATCCGTGGGATATCTTACCAAATAAAAGTTCATTTGTAACTGTAGTTGTTCTCTAACCTGTAGCGAAATGTGTTTTAAGTTTTATTCACATTTGTACTCAATGAATTTCTCGTTCAGTGTTCTGTTAGTAAAAATAGATAACTGTAATATGTACTGCCTGTCACTTGTTTTTTATTCTCTTGCCACGCCAGCTGTAATCTAAAGTGTGTCTGCTACTATTAGGCCTAATTTCTTAATTACGGCGGCATCTCTTTTACGGCATCCTGTTGTTTGTGTAAGATAAAACACCCATGTGTTCTGTACACACAATGTGTTCATACCAGACATTGAAACGGGAAGGAAACGTGAAAAGCCTAATAGTGTTCAAGGGCTTAGCGTGTTATTGCACATCATACATCACTTCACATCATGTTCTGAAAGAGTGCTGTAATATTTCCGTTAAGTTTTATGTCTGGAGCCGTTACATGCACTTTTATTTTGATTTGTATTCCCTTGTTCCGAATTGGTATTGACCTTCTTTCTGGTACGGGTTGCCTGTTAAATTGCCCAGGATGGGTAACCACAGCGATGAATTGAAGAGCAATATTGATGTGGGCCTTTTCCTTAAACCTATCGTCGGGATAGCTGCAGGTGAGATCTGCCCGGTGATGAAGGATATCCCCATTTTATGAACCAGAGGGTGATTTGAGGTGAATTATTGGTCGTTGTATATTGATTTCCTACGTACCTTGGTTTTTATCTGGTCATCTGGGCGTCTGATCGTCTCAACATCCAAGAACACTAACGCGTTATTATGCTCCTCCTCCGTTGTGACCTTTATGTTTTGGTCCAAGCTGTTGATATCATGCATACATTCGTCAGCAAATTCCCTCTTTAAACATCGTGCGTGTGTCATCTGAAGAAATTGATCAATTCCTCAGGGCAGTTCGCGCAGAGCTTTCACAATATCTGCGAAGGTAGCCGGGTATTGGTTGCGACAAATTCTGTGGCTGATTTTGACGCTGCTGAGACACAGACTGTTCATGAAAAAAGACTGTCTCTGGGACTTCTTTGCTTTTTTTCGGTGGCCCCTTCGGAGACGGCATCCAAAGAGACTTCCAGATGGTCTAATACTTTCTCTTTGTGCTCAAACTGCTATTCGTTGCCTGGTATACGGAATTCGTAAGTGTCACCCCACGCCATCTGGAAAGCGTTATCAATGGCTTCAGAATCGTCCAAATCGCTATAATTGTGCAAGTTTGCTTTGTACTGTTGTTGAGAAGAGGTCAGTAACAATTGCTACGCCATGTGGCACGGACGTCAGCTCTCCAGTAGCGCTGTTCTCTGCAGTGTTTGCTTTAATCTGGCAAAGACCCCGCAATTCGCGTTCTTCACTGTTGGAACACGCGCGCGCCCTTCAGAGAGGCGACGCGAATCCCTACTCATCACAGGACAGCGAAACAAAATTAGAGACGATACTGAGAACCTTTTGGTATACGTTTTGGTAACATCTTCTTAGCGTCTTTTAAGTAACCACACTCGACAAAATACATATGTCTTCATCAATATGATTTTTATTGATACTGAAATAGCACAACAGCATGCACAGAGTCAGTTTTAACAAATTATCGATAAAAGCGGCAAGAAAAGCAGTTTGATGACATCATGAAATTGTTAAAAAACGTTGATTTTTAGTGTATGGTCACTAAGTCTTATCCCTCATTCCGGACCTGCTGGAAAAAATAATTGGTAGGGCTTTAAATTCAGTCATCTCATTGAGGTTGATAACAAATTACAAACTTTAACCACATTCTGATGGCAGAGAGACGCCACTGTGTTTATTTTTTTTTAAGTATCGCTACCTGCTATAGCATACAAAAGTATGATAGATACAAATGATGAATTGCTTATCTAGAATTTTGACGCAAACAAACAAACAAACGAACAAACAAACGAACAAACAAACAGCCATTGAGAAATAATTCTAGACATCATTGTCGGTCTACAGACAATAGTATGTGGTTTGTAATATGGATAAGGTGATGTTAGCGCAGTTCATTTGTTATACTAACACAATTTTACTTCACACTTACCACAGTTTGTCTCGTCAAAGTTATCACCACAATCGTTGTAGCCATTACAGTATGTCTCCCTCTGTAGGCACAGTCCATTCGGACATTTGTAGTGATAAGCAAGATGACAAGCTGAGTAAACAGACAAAGTTAATACATTAACTGGTTTCAAATCCATGTGGAGCTTGCTAGGGGGGATCACTGTGTTTATTCATTGTTTATCCACAAGCATTTGTTTTAGTATTTTAGAGAGTAGTATTATTTTATGTAAAGCCACATTTACATCGTGAAGGTTACATTTCCATATGCAACTTATTGCCTTTCATGACACATTTGAATTGTGAAGGTCAGATTTCCATATGCAACATTTTGCCATTGTCAAGGTTAGATTTCCATAAGCAAACTTATTGCCTTTCAAGTCACATTCAAACTATAAGGTCATATTTCCATATGCAACATGTTGCCATTGTCAAGGTTAGATTTCCATATATTAAGTAAACTTAATGGCTTCAAGTCACTTTTGAATTGTAAAGGTCACATTTCCATATGCAACGTTTTGCCTTTATAAGCGGGTAACTAAACCCTTCCGCAGTCTGATTTTAGCAGCAGTTTCGATGCCGTCCTGCTTCCAGCTGCAAGCCTTTTTTTTTGTAACTAGGATTTGCAGACAAAAACAAAATGCATGATATATTCGGGGAGTATTAGACTCTTTGACATCTATTAGAATAGTGTTTATGGTAGTACACGCCTTGAAAGTGAAAGACATAAACTTTCTCTCAAACTTTCCTCAGTGAAACTTTAAACCATTCTCTTATCAAATTCAGAATATAAGTTGTGGGCCACTGCAAAGTTTAGAACTAGAAAAACAAATTACTTGACATTACCGATATTTTAAGTTCGAAATGACCCCATCCCTGTGCTAACATCATGGGAAAAATACAATCTTTGATTTTGAAACAAAACAAAGACGGTGCGATTTGTCTACTCTTTAAAGTGAGCCCCCGCAAGTGGAAGACCAGGAGAGTACCGTAAAAATTTGAAAGTCCAAATACCTGTCCCCCAGGTACATTCTACCTCAATATTTCTTATCTAGTACCAGTCTTCCAAAAACCCTACTAAAATTACTCTGTTGTCTTGCCAATTAACACTAAAGGAGAAGTGTATACTTCTCTCTGGCCAAGGACAAATCTATGTCGAAAAACATCGCAAGCTATGGCGCATTGACGTGGTGCAAAGTTTTGATTAAGATTGAGGGAATCAACGTTTACAATATAGCCCCAATATATTGCAAATCATGTTCGTGGATAGCCAACACAGTAAAACCGTGTACGCAAGTGGTGGACCAGAAAAGTATTGGAAAATTTGAAACTCCAAATACCTGTCCTCGAGGCACATTTTACCCTAGTATTTCTAATCTAGATCTTAGATCCATCATGGCGCATTTTACAATCACAAAACTTTATGGGTGATGTTTTGATATTGATATTTTATTATCATACAATAGGCTATTGGCCTTAATGTATACACGAATAAATAAATATGTTCTCTTGGATGGCAGCTATATAAACATATATTTGAAATCAAAGCTTGGCTGTTACATGGCTGTATACAGTTATATTTATACATCAACGCGGAGATACACGTTGTTTCATTGCGTAAAAATATATTTCGACAAGTTACGCAACAGAGCAGCATTATTGGATTGCAATAACATTGTAAATATTTCCAATGGTGTAAATCGATAAATGTTGCAGGTAGGTAGTTTTTCCCGAGTTCTTTGTAGAAGGGACATATTAGACAAAAATGAAATTCGTCTTCAACATTCTTTGTATCACAGAAATTACAAAATTTCTGTGTTCACTATTTATCAGAATGTGCTGAAATTTTAAAGCGACAAAGACATTTCTAAATGTATTTGAACCTGTGGTAAGTTCAAGTTTGCGAAATGTAGCAAGACTAGCTTGCCATTCTTGAATGCAAATATCTCTACTAATTAGTAAATGTATTAACACAACCTACCCCCTTGTTCAGCCAAGCTTCTCTCCATTCCAACAGAAAAAAGTAACTGTTTGATCTCCTAAGCCCAATAATTTTTATCAAGTTCAGCTTGAGCAAATTGAAAAGTCATAACAGTGTCGTGAAATCCGTTGGTGGGACAGACACTAATGTAATCTACGTAAGGTAGCATTCGCCTCCAAAGTGAAAGACTTCAACTTTTGCTCAAACTTTCCCTAAGGAATCTTTCAACCATTCTCTTCCAAAATCAAGGATAAAAACGGGAGCCACCGTGCAAATTTTGGTACTAGAGAAACAAATAACCCAAGATTTACCGATATTTAAAATTCAAAATGGCCCCATGCCTGTGTTAACTTTATGGAGGAAAATAAAATTTTCGAATTTCGAAAAACTAAGCCGATGAAAGGTTTTCTTTCACCAAGAGCTTTAAAATGAACTCCCACAAGTGGTATATCAGAAAAGAATTGTAAAAGTTTGAGAGTCCGAATATCTGTCCCCGAGGCGCGTTCTACCTTAACTACTCTGGTCATTCTGATGTACGAATAGAGTAACGACTAACTTCACCTTTGACAGCTAAGATAGGCGCATAATGGAAAAGACTTAAGATCAAACGGCAAAATTTGATGCGGACAATTTCAGTTTGTTCCCCTGTATGCAGCCCTCAAAATTCACTACCATGCATTATCACTGGTAAAATTTTCCAATCAAATATTTTGAAAGCTAATGTAACAGATAAAGAATGAAGTTACCGAGATATTTTTCACAGTAAGAAAGGCTTTGTTAGGCTGTACTGCTATCTGTCTCTGAGCATGAGTCAATAGACCTGACCTGGAGAACATTACACCAAGGTAGCTGTGAGTAGGGCAACTTTAATTTTTAATACTAATGAAACAATTGTCCCTGGGTTTCAGACGACCTTATTTCCTGAAAACAATAATTTCACTCTTTACTGTGTTAATTTTCAATTTCCATTTGTTGGCATAATGGGACAAATTGTTTAATAATCAATCTCTGTAAACCAATAGGAGTAGTACTGAACACTATCAAATCATCAGCAAATATAAAGAAGAATAATTCCACGGCAGCAATATTCACCCCAGCGTAATCATGATGAAGGGCTTCACCAATGTCATTAATCAACAATGGAACCAGGAGAGGAGACAGTATGATACCTTGCTGTAATCCCAAATCAAATCTTAAGAAATAAGTGGGGTGAGGTTTAAAGTGCAATGCAAAATCATTGCATTCGATAAACAACTGTTACAGATTTTAAGTAAGATATATACATATCCAAAGAAGACAGAAAGATGTTTAGATTTCCACATGTAACAGCACAATTTTTTGAACTTCGCTAACGTTCAGCACCCCGGCCAGTCACGTGTCTGGAGCCCTTGATATGATCTATACGGTATGGCATTAGGTATGAACTACTTCATTCTATGAGGGAAATTTAGACAAATGCTTACGGCAATTAATTTCGTCACTTTTGTCGTCACAGTCCACCTCCTCATCGCATTCAACTCTTGTCTTCCACTGTAACAAGACCTCTTCCCCATTGTCACATACATGCTTTGCTGAAAAAGGGGCAACAGGGTCAGACATTGATCATTGTCTTTGTGGGTAATATCAACTGCTAAGCTCCTATTTAGATGATATTTTTAATGTTTCTTTTGATTGGCTTCACTAACAAGACAATAAGATAGGTGGAAAGGGTTTTAACATGCATGAAAATGACACACATTATTAGATCTTTGAGAGAGAAAGGGGAGGGGGGATGAAGACAGAGTGAGAGTATTTTTAGGGGAACAAACGGGGTAAAGGAGAGAGGGCGCAGATAACAGGGAGAATATAGAATGACCCTGTAAAATAATACGTAGAATAAGGGATTATGAAATTTTACAGTTCCCGAATACGGTACTAGAAGTTAAAGTGAAAATATGGGAGTTGAAAATGCATACTTTATAAAACTGGTTTTTAAATTACCATGAAGCAATTATAACAAACGTTCCTTGTAGTGTAGGGATGAACAAATCGATAGATCCGACATGCATTGCAACGTGACCGCATGTTCTGCTTATACTTCAAGTCAGACGGACGACGGACACGCCTGCATTTGAACAAGTGGGGATCTAAGGGTAAACTAGTAAATTAGACCGAAGCACCGCTGTGGTGATTCTGGTCCGGGGAACTATGGGTAAAATAGCACACTAGGCTGAAGCACAACCCTGCGGTGCTTCTGGTGAAGGGAACAACTGATACTGCCCTTGTAAGCGATACCGGTAATTAATTCAGACGTACCAGTAATTGATTTAAATGTACTGGTGATTAATTTAAATATACCGGTGATGAATTTAAATGCACGAGTCTAGTTAATTATGGCGCAGTTTGTCTCTTGTATTTAATTTCATTAAACATGCAATGCCGGTAATGCTGATACTAGTATCCGCAATGTTCGTTATGGTTACATATGCAAATAAAACTTTGCAGTTTATTATCCCTCACTGAATAAAAAAAACGTTATATGAGTAAAAATAACCATTCAATCAATCAATCAATCAATCAATCAATCAATCAATCAATAAGGTTTGTAAAGCATAAAAATCCAAATATGATGCTATATGGCTTAGCCAGGTGTGTTTTCAGTTTGCTTCTAAAAGTTTTCACAATTGTTGATTCTCCGAAATCCAATGGCAACGAATTCAATAGATATGCTGACTAATGTGATTCAATCATAACTTACGGCAATCAGTCTCATCACTTCCATCTACACACTCATCATAACCATTACATCTGACGTAGGAACTTTTACATTCTCCATCCGCACACAGAAATTCATATTCTGAATCGCAAGCTAAAGAAACAAAATGTTAGACGCTTGTTGTGACCGGCGTATTGACCAGGTACGTTCATTCCGATAAAGTCACATTAAAGAGAAAAGTAGATTAAATTCTGACTCGTGTCCATTCGTCCTCCCTGAGAATGACTCTTATCTCATGTCTATGCAGGTAAAGACATCGACAGTTACGGATATTATTGAGTACTTGTAATTTATACCGTACATGCACTTAATAATTCTCTGATTCAATTATCAAAATCTTCTGAAGTATAAAATACTGATTGAGCTGAATTTTATCTTCACGACTTATTTACTTTAAATTGTAACGACAACACGTAAATCACGCAAATCTAGCTGCGTCCTTCAATTTCGCATCGGGAGTTATGTGACTGTAAGCGGGCATTTTCTCGTTGTCTGACGGGGGATAGCAGATGAGACTTTTTAAAATGATACAAAATGTTGATCGAAAGCCTATTCAGCCTAATATTTCGTGGTTTTTTTGTGTTTTTTTTTTGCGACAGATGCAGATTTCTTAACACTTACGACAGTCTTTTTCATCACTACCGTCATTGCATTGAGCCCAACGATTACATCTCACATTGACGGATCTGCCCGGTGGAAATCTCATTACCTGACCATCGTCACATCGATATGTTTCTGAAAGAATATTTTTGTACATTTACACAACCTTAACATGCAGCAAAAGACTAGAAGATGTAATTTAGGAAAGAATATAAACTATCAAACACCACATGCATAAATTTATCTTTAAGTGTTGTACACAACTAAAGCGCGCTTCTAAAATACATGTATATCTCTCTTGCTACAAATTTCTCCCTTTAAGCGTGTAAGCCAAAATTCAAGGCTACAAGTCAAATGCTTGACAATGAAATCACGAAATCTGATGTAGTACTTTTGAATATATCACTCCTTGATGTTGAAGAACAAAAAAGTAGAATCACTAACCGCAGTTCATTTCATCTCTTTCATCATGACAGTCAGTGTTGCCATCACATTGCACATATGAGGGTTTACAGACATCGTCACACCGAAACTCACTGTCCCAGCAATCTGAATACACAAAATAAAAGTTATTTATCACACATTGGCTGCATGATAACCTGAAAAATGATTCCTTCGTGTAGAAACTTGCTGCTTCAAAACTTCGAATGAGTCTTGTACGGTGTTAAGAAAAACATTTCCTCTTTTGTGAGGGCACAAATCGACATGTTGCCGGTAAGTAAACACTATCTCGGTGCCTTTATATATTTGTTCAAATTTCAGGGGCAATTTTAAACCACTTCAAAAGAAACTTAAAACTTGCCACACTCGTCTAGTATATCACACTAACAATTCTAGATTAACGTATGTTTGTTCACAAAACTGGTTTGTGATTCCCTTTGCATTACAAAAACGATAGTTTACGTTGATAAAAATGTATAACTGAATGCTACAAGAATCCATACCACATTCAGATTCGTCACTACCATCCTGGCAGTCCTTTCGCCTGTCACATTTGTACTTCCCTATACCAATGTCTTCACCATCTTGACATATGTAATGAGCTTGGACCAAAAGAAAGCAAAATCATGCCAACTATACACAAAGTATATGACCAAAAGTGGCATACATAACGACATGATTGCTGTCGTATTATGATACACATATCAGATAGGACAATTTTATTGCATATAAACGCATGACGATACTGATAGCGGTTAACCGGCCGTGCAGAGTTACCGTCGACGATAATTTCATAAATTTTGAAAATCTGGGTTACTGCAAGCCTAATGTGACGCAAATTTATCATCGAATTGTTGAAGACACTTGAAAGGAGTTATCCTTTTGAATCTGTATCTCAAATAAAGGCGAAATGGACCGGTGTCGTTTTGAGAAATCTAAAAGGTCCCCCAAAACATGACAATTTCTCTAAGCGTCAACATCGCTGACAACGGAGTTTAAAGTTAGATTTCCCGTTTTTCATGAGCCACGCTTCAATCTCTATAATACGAGTTATAGCGTACTCCACGAATCGGAGACAACTAGCGCTGTGAAAATATTTTAGAATCAATGACACAAATCTACGAAACATCAAGTTTACTTAAACATTAAAGGAACAACCATCTATTCAATCAGAGAAAACTTACAGCAGTCAGCCTCATCGCTGTTATCGCCGCAATCATCACGTCCGTCACAAAGTTCAAAGTCAAACACGCACTCTCCATTGTCACACGTCTCTTGGTAGTCTTCACAAGGCTTTGGATCTTAATCAGAATCGGGCAAAGGTCACAAAGGAAGTTTCGATATTGATACTGATTATTTTCACACATACATACAAATGTCCATGCATGAATCTGCAGGGTCTCCAAAGACTCCCCATGACTTCTTTGTTGTTCATTTTGTCTGTACACTCAGATCCAATAAACCACTCTGTTGACAGTAACCATAATCAAAACACTGTCCTTGCATTTTTTAGTTTTACGAAACAAGTTACCTGGTACATATTGTTTACATACCGCAACCTTCTTCATCGCTGCCGTCATTACATTCAGGGAATCCATCGCAAACCTCATTTTGGTCTAGGCAAGTACCATCATCACATCTAAAATCACAAGCTGCCAAGATTTAAAGTTATAGATAAATGATTATTTTTCAAATAACCGTTATTTTAACGAATAAATCAGCCATCAAGATGGTGTAACACACTTCAATGGTCATGTCAACAGAGATCAAACAGTCGCTGCTGATAACTTGAATTATTGGCCTTATTGAAGAACCAAACTAATGTTGAAGAAGAAGACAAAAAACTTAATTGTAAAAAGATTATCATTGTCAATTGTCGGTAGCAGAGTGTCCTTCGCACATCTCATAGACTGATAGAGAGATATTAAAGGTTTACAGAAGAAGATGAATCCCTGAATATAGTGTTTGCTTGTCTGATCGATTCGATTTCCAAAGATAAAGTGAATTATTGATAATAACATTCACGGTGCTCCTCTCCGCCGTTGACATAGACTTGTTTACTCCACTTTTGATAAAACATCTTCCGATGTTGTTCTAAATAAGTTGGTGACATTATGCTTCTCATACTTCAAATTCTTTACCTTGATTATAAAATTATTCCAAAATTGTGGAAGAATACCTACGACAGTTCATTTCATCAGAGCCATCGCTGCATTCTATGTAACCATCACACACTCCAAAGATCTCGACACAGTCATTATTATCACAGCGATACTGCAAGTCTTGGCACATTAAGTTGTAGTCTGGAGTGAGGTAGAAAAGGAACTCGTCCATGACCTTTATAGGAACTTGATCTTCAAGTTATATCGGAAGCAATGATCATAACGAACGCCACGTACGCCACCTTGTTGCCTCTGATGTCATAGCTATTTGGCACATTAACGTTCAACATATTGTTGCTTTTGGCTTTGTAATGTGGTCCATTACGCTGAACATTCCTCCAAGTTGAATTATTAAGTTGTAAGCTAAAGCAAGCTTCTCTTCTTTTATTTTCATTTGTTTTTAAACACTCGGTATGTTTTGGTAACCACTTATAGACTACTGATGGAGTTCCGACATGCCATATGTTTACCAATCGTAATGCTGATATTGTAAAAAATTAAACGTTTCACAGAATATAAAACGACATGGCTGTGCCGTTATGTATACATAGACTGCTATCAGTACCTAATTAGCGTAGCTAATTTATGAAAAACTGTATACAGGCAAAATATGGTTCAATTGCAAAAATTATCTTCTTTATTCACCAATTAATAACTAAATTAATTCACTAATAATACTTAATAAAACTTAAAACATTTAGCATAACTGACTATCAATCTTTTAGAGACAAATTTTAACTTCGCGCATTTGGTGTCAAGAGTGATTTATCCAACATACCACAATTCTTTTCGTCCGATCCATCACCACAGTCGTTTTTTCTATCACAAAAATCATCTCGCTGTATAAGCATACCATTTGAACAGCTCACAAGATCTGGGAAGTCAAATACAACTTGTGTGTTTCAAATGAACAGTTGCTGTTATGTCATCTTCGTGCAGGGCTCATTTTCAAGTGAAATAATACTCTTGTTACGAATTGCAAATTTCACATTATATACAAAGCGGGCTGTAAGGCTAATTTGGTCTGATTTTCAGACGTCGTCATAGTGATAACTATAGTAGGACTAACGCAGTACAGATACACATATTCATGAAGATTTCTTTGCATATACTCGAGTTGAATTTTGTCTTTACTGCATTATGTATTCACAAGTATGGATAAGGGCATTTCAATAGCAATAAGTGCGGTATCATATCAATCCGTGATGTGACTTTTGTGAAAAGTTTCACTGTCCCCAGGCCGATGAATTGCATTGGTGTTTCTCGGCATCATTAGATTTTACCATGATTAAAGGAACACTATAATAACAAGTCTACTGGTGTGGTCTTACGTTTCTATGTTTCAGAATTACTGAGGAGAGTTACAGAGCCAGACGATGCCGTTTATGTTACATTTGATAGCAGTAACATGAAGTGAAAATCCTATGACTTTACCTCTTATTGTTGTGTTATAAAGACACGACTTTGTTGTTTGCTCTCACTGGTTTAAATCTTTACAGTATATTTAACGATATCATACTGTTTTTTCTATGTTAGCATCCTAGTTTCACCTTGCATACATGTCCAAAGGTAAAATTGTCACAAATGGAATGATATTATAAACTGCATTTCTTGCCCTTGGTATTGACAGAGTTAGTTACTTACCACAATCTTGTTCGTCACTTCCATCACTGCAAGCTACATACCCATCACACATAATATCAGATCCGTACGATGGAACACATTCACCGGTTGGACACTTTTTAAACTCTGACTTGCAATCTAAGTAAACAAATCAGCAAGTTTATATATTGCATGTTTTATTGCAACTAACGTTTGTAAATTAGTGCCTTAATTAATATCATCAAATCTTGATTTATGTTGCCATACCCCATCGCAACACATCGTTTTGGTTGTTATGGACAAACGATGTTACATATACTGAAGTATCGCATCAATTATTACGTATATGATTCATCACGGATGACAACATCAGTTTAAATGTAAATCATACACAAAATATGTGTCTTTCTCAATGTCTAAATTCTTGTCTACAATCAAAGCAGTAAAAATATCAAGATTTAGGGAGCGTTCAGTTATTACGGCCGGCGAAATCCAGGGGTCTTAAATTTTAAAACTGAAAAGCGGGTGGTAATGTATTTTTCAAACAGTACAGAGGGGGTTCACTTGATTTTTACATGTATACAATCCGTCAAAAAGCAGTCTCAGTATTCAAAATACTTTGTAAATAAAAATGATTATATGCATATGGTTTCATTCCCTGAAGTCATTTCAAAAATCTGAATAAAAAGTATATGTATTATCTGTCTCATGAACATCTTGTCTTGGCAGCTCTATACAGGCTTGTCTTCTCTTCCAGTTTCTATCAGCCTTTGGTTTAAGGTGCAAGCTATATGTTTAAATTGAAAGCTGCCATACATTGAAAGGTACCCATTTTGCTGTTGCATAGCACTATTTTGGATATCCATCTGACCTATTTCAGGAAAGGGATGTACAAAACTTATCTGGCAGTAGATAAGTAAGCACAAAGGCTGGAATAGAAATGAAAAGTTTCAATGTCTTGGTTTTTTACGTCAATTAGCAAGCGAGACATATACATAAATATACCTTTACATTATAACTCTTTAAGTAAAATATGTGTTTATACTATATACTTTAGTAAAGTATCCCTAGCCTTCAGGTTGCACTATGGTATTGAGGCCAGCATATTTCACTAGGGAGCATATCCTTGATCAAGCACTTTTAGCTCACTTTGCTTCTCCTTACCCAAGGAGCGGTGGGTACCTAGTACTGTAAATTGGCTACTTGACTCCTTAATGGCTTATTATTCCAGCATTTTTGGTGATATGGGGAATTCCAAATGTTCATCTGAAAAATGCATGTAAGCTTATGTGAAAATGCAAAATTTCCCCCGGAAGCGAGGTCCGGTAACAATGTGGTTGAATGTAAACAGAGTTTTCAATCAACCTGTAAATTATAAGTACAAGAACTAAACAAATACTAGATTTGCTCCGAGTTTGTGGGCATATAAATATCAAAACAGAACAGCAGACTGTCACGTTTGAAGTACTCTGTCGCATAGATCGTGGGGTGAACGCGATGGCCTACAACAGCCAGTAACTGCTGCTGAGAAAATCCAAGCGACTTGGGACCAGTCTGAACAAACACCTTATTCATCACAATCTGTCAACAAAAGGGAACAAAGGATACAAAATCAAAGCAGTTACCTGTATTTACTTAGAAGAGAACAGAAAAACAAGGAAGATCATAAATTATTTAGAATCTGTTCAAAATACAGATAGTGACAGTGACATGTCAGACTCACTTTTTTGCCGAGGAAGAGGATGATGATGTTGAAATCCATGAAATTGTCAGCAGCACAAGTGATGAAGAACTTTTGAACCTTCCGAGAAGTGTATAGAAGTTCTGGAAGAAGAGCAGGATCTAGGAAAAATCTCTTTTCCACTGATGTTATATGCTCCGGTAATGGCCAGTAATATTCATTCAAAATTGGATCAATACTGTCTCAAGCAATTGGGAGGGGGTTGGGGGCTCATAATGAAATTTTTGCCATTTTAAAAGGTGAGTCATCGGTATTTTTTGGGGAAGAATTTGCCAGCCCTACCCGGCCATAATAACTGAACGCTCCCTTTTGTTCACTGAGCAAATGGTCTTTCTGTTGAGAATAAACAGTGTCAAATTATTGTTGAAAATGTATAAATGCTTAAACCTGTCGCTAGACAATAATTGTCTTGTTGGCATAATCAATGTAAAATACTTTCATCTCTGAAAGTACATTGTGTACAATGAACAGAAAATATGTTCCGAGAAAAAATGGAAGACATAATAAGCTTACTGCAGTTTTCACCGGCACCCTCATCACCGCAGTAAAGTGGATGTACATCTGGCGATACAAACGACAAAGACACCATTTAAAATGTATATTGTAAAGTTAGATTGTGTGAAAGGTATATTTAGCTACTATTGCAGGATTAAAAAGCTCTCAAACACGTGCTTATCGAATTGTCATATTGGTTATTCATTAACATCGTTCAGCAATGGCAGCTAAACAACTTTTCGTCATCTATGTCCATCGGTGAGTTGTAAATGGTCACGCGTCTATCTTTCTATACGTACTCACAGTGCTAAGCAGTCTTCTGTGCAAGTTAAGTGAATTTTGATGACGAAAGTTAAAGTTAAAGTTGGAACAAATCAACGTGCAAACATTTTATTTTGTGTATTTAAGCGCCATGGTATGACTGGGTCGGAAAGAGAAAATCAGCTGACACGATAAGAACATGACGAACGAAAACGCGAAGTATTGGTGCGTGTGACGCAATTTGAATTACATATCAGCAAGCAAAGTTAAATGGCGATATGACCAATCCCCTCTCCTACCTTGAAGTTCACAGACCCGTTCACAGAATCTCCGTATTTCCTTCGAACAAAAGTATTAAAAGCTACTCTTCGGAGCAAAACTTCATACCGTGAATACTGACGTCGCGTCGGTAGGGTAAAAACTGCACCAAACTTTTTTTAGTACAATCTTTATAATATGGCAGTATGGGGAGGGTGGGGTTTGGGTGGGGCGCCAGAGATCCAACATTTCGACGTTACACTTACAGCTTTCACAATCATCTTCATCCGTACGGTCTACGCAATCATAAATCCCGTTGCAGCGAAACGACATAGGTATCCTTCGACCAAATTTGCACTCGAACTGTTCACCTGTTGAAGAAATCAACTTAATGAGAATGAGAATAATGTAAAACCTGTCAGACAAATTGAGTTTTCCGTCAGGAAGTAGGTGTTAATGTCACGTGATATCCTAACAGATGTGTGACTTACCGCAATTACGCTCGTCACTGGCATCAACACAGTCAGCAATCCCGTCACAGATATACTTAGTGTTAACACACTGAATGCCGTCAGTACAGGTGAATTCGTCAAGTAAACATTCTAACTTGGACAATAATAAAATTGCCTTGTTAGCTTGATATCTGCAGAAAGATGTTCTAAAATATCCACATGGCTAGGAAATTAATTTTGAAAAGGGCATATTCAATGTTAATGAGCAGTTTGTATGGAAAAATTGTGAGGAGAGGCGATTAGATTAAGTAAATGATAACACAGAAATTCTTAAACGACAGTCTAGTCAATTTTACATTAAGTATTTACCTTGCTTAGGTTCCAGACAAGTACGCCCACAGTTTGCTTCACAACATTTCAAACTGTTAGGGCAGTCTGCATCATCGAAACACGGCAAACTACATATGGACACATCACCCTTGGTGACAGGGCAATGACCAACTTTCAAATCTGAACGAGGAATAAATACAAGTACAATTCAGCTTTTTAAAATCGAATTTGTACATGTTGACAACATTTTAAATCAACCTCGTACAGGGAAAGAAACTTAACACACAAGACTCGTGCAAGTATTGGTCCATTTCTACAGACAAAAAGACATTTCCACGGCAAACAGACAGAGACCATCGAGCCTTATTCAATATTTCTGACTCAGAATAAAGTGATCTGTATTTGTCAAAGCAAAAGAGAAGCCTAACAATTTAAAGAGTTTGGCGTTAAGACACTTTTTAAAACCAGTTGTCATTTGCCGTCGAAGAAACAGTTAACTCTGATAAACACCAATTTAGTGGACCGATCTTTTCTAGTTGCACGAAAATATGCCGTACAAACACTAAATTACATCGCAAAGACCATTAAGGAAAACTCACTTGTACAAATAGGGGTAGCTTCATTCTTTGCTGTGATCGTCCGAGAAATTATGTTGCCGAACGGAGACACACATGCGCAGAAATAACCTGTAGGGTATGGACATTGCAGTGGCTCAAATCGTCCGTCGTCGGTACAGCTCCACTTTCCAGAAAGGATAGTGAACCACATCCCGTAGGAAAAAGGTAGCTTATTGCTATCTGACACCCGCTGAGATGTGTTAAAAGCATCAAAGTATTCCTTGCAATACCGTGGTGTAGTGTCTTGGTCGGTCTTCAGGTTTCCTGAAAATGACATAATAATGGATTTTGATACGTACCCGTTAATAAAATGATTGTGTGTCAGGTTCTGCAAATTTTCCTCGAGTGACTATTAACTTTTACAGAATACAACAATGCTGTTACGTTATGTTTTTCAAACATCGAATCTTAGGAGACCGCAAGATCCATCATTTTGACAGACCTGCGGGACTGTCGACATTAGTCTCCGTTTCACTAACTGATTTGATTACTTGTCAGTCTATCTCAGCTCACGGTAGTGTCATCCTTTTGTCTCTCACTTTGTCTGTCACCATCTCTGACGAGATATTCTGGCTTCTCGAACTCTTCATCATGTGTAACGCGTATGGACAAGTTTTAATGAAGTTCAAAAACGAAAATAACTATTTGAGTTTTCTGGGTAACATTTCAATTTCAAAATATCACCTGTACAACTTCAGTTAACAAAAAACTGATATTATTTAATATTCAAAAAGATGTAGCATTTCGGGTGGATTTTCGAATACAAGAGAAAATTTAAATTCTGGTGAGCAATGAACGTAAGAAATGACTATCGCAAGAATGATGCGCTCTCAGTCAAGCAGTATGGTGCATAGGCCTACTTACCTTGGATAACATTGCCGTTTATCGCACTGCAAATACTCACCAGCAGTACGTAAAGTACAAACACAAGCTCCAATGCCAGCATATCGCTCCTTTTCTGAATGAAAGTCGTAAACAAGTCCAGATTTTTAAACAGGAGCAGTTTTCTGTGTAAATGACGACTGAACATACACTAGCTTATCAGACCAAATCTAAGTACACATACTAAAAATATACGTTTTACACATTCTTATATTTTCTGTAGAAAATTTCGTTGCCATGAAAACTATATTGATCGATACCAAACTGACAACAAAACACTGCTTAAAATGTGCAACTTGCCTTCGATGAACAGCAACCGCAATATGTGAACCGTATCCGCTTTTCTCATATATGTGTGCATTAGTGGCCTGCATATTTCCTCTAAATTGCTGTTTCATTTCCCGCAATTACATTGATAATCGGCAATTAAAGTTATTTAGCCTATACATTTGCCCTAAAATGATTGATGTCGCAAACCCAGACTTTGAACTATATTTACCTCTGGTAATTATCTAGTCTGGTGTAGCCTTAATTGGATATTGCTTATTAATTGTAAATAGAACTATAGAAGTTAGGTGACATACCATTCCGAACTGTGTGCTTGTGTAACGCCCTCCCCTGTAGATATTTTATCTCGAATATCTCGAAGCGTCCCTCACGTGGCCAAAGCGTGTGAAGGTCATTGGCTCAGATCGTACGAGAAGCAGATAGGAGATAGTGTGATACTTTTAATTAAATTATCTGTAGACGTTGAATGAGAACAATCAATCAGTGCAGCGCAACAGCGATACACGA